>NC_069500.1:1123136897-1123326897 GCF_027579735.1 Bombina bombina
TTATTTTTTCTTACCTTAAAAAGTTTTTCAATTGACTTTTTTCCCTGTGGGCTGTTAGGCTCGCGGGGGCTGAAAATGCATCAATTTATTGCGTCATTTTTGGCGCTGACTTTTTTGGCGCAAAAATTTTGTCATTTCCGGCGCCCTAATTGACGCCGGAAGTTTTTTTGACGTTTTTTTGTGTTCAGACGTTTTTTCGCGCCAAAAATGTGGGCGTTATTTTTTTCTGCGTCACCGGATGTGGCGTCATACTTAGCGCCAAAAAATATAGGCGTTGTACTTAGCACCAATAATGTGGGCGTCATTTTTGGCGCCAAAAAATGTGGGCGTCATTCTTGTCTCCACCTTTTTTTCACATTATTTCAGTCTCATTTTTCATTGCTTCTGGTTGCTAGAGGCTTGTTCATTGGCATTTTTTCCCATTCCTGAAACTGTCATTTAAGGAATTTGATAATTTTGCTTTATATGTTGTTTTTTCTATTACATATTGCAAGATGTCTCAACTTGACCCTGGATCAGAATCTACTTCTGGAAAGACGCTGCCTGATGCTGGTTCTACCAAAGTTAAGTGCATTTGTTGTAAACTTGTGGTAACTGTTCCTCCGGCTGTAGTTTGTGATGAATGTCATGATAAACTTGCTAATGCAGATAGTATTTCCATTAGTAATAATCCATTACCTGTTGTTGTTCCCTCAACATCTAATGCTCAGGATGTTCCTGTTAATGTAAAAGAATTTGTTTCTAAATCTATTAGGAAGGCTCTGTCTGTTATTCCTCCTTCCAGTAAACGTAAAAGGTCTTTTAAAACTTCTCATATTTCAGATGGATTTTTAAGTGACCGTCATCATTCTGACTTGTCTGTTTCTGATGAGGATTTATCTGGTTCAGAAGATTCTATCTCAGATATTGACACTGATAAATCTTCATATTTATTTAAAATGGAATTTATTCATTCTTTACTTAAAGAAGTGTTAATCGCATTAGATATGGAGGAGTCTAGTCCTCTTGATACTAAATCTACTAAGCGTTTAAATTCGGTTTTCAAACCTCATAAAGTTATTCCAGAAGTTTTTCCTGTCCCTGATGCAATTTCTGAAGTAATTTCTAGGGAATGGAATAATCTGGGTACTTCATTTACTCCTTCTCAAAGGTTTAAGAAATTGTACCCTGTGCCATCTGATAGATTAGAGTTTTGGGACAAAATCCCTAAAGTTGATGGGGCTATCTCTACTCTTGCTAAACATACTACTATTCCTACGGCGAATAGTACTTCCTTTAAGGATCCTTTAGATAGGAAGCTTGAATCCTTTCTTAGGAGAGCTTATTTATGTTCAGGTAATCTTCTTAGACCTGCTATTTCTTTGGCTGATGTTGCCGCTGCTTCCACTTTCTGGTTGGAGGCTTTAGCGCAACAAGTGTCAGACCATAATACTCATAGCATTGTTAAACTTCTTCAACATGCTAATAACTTTATTTGTGATGCCATCTTTGATATCATTAGAATTGATGTCAGGTATATGTCTTTAGCTATTTTAGCTAGAAGAGCTTTATGGCTTAAAACTTGGAATGCAGATATGACTTCTAAGTCAACTTTGCTTTCTCTTTCTTTCCAAGGTAATAAATTATTTGGTTCTCAGTTGGATTCTATTATTTCAACTGTTACTGGGGGGAAAGGAACTTTTTTGCCTCAGGACAAAAAATCTAAAGGTAAATACAGGGTTGCTAATCGTTTTTGTTCCTTTCGTCAGAATAAGGAACAGAAGCCTGACCCTTCCCCTAAAGAAACGGTTTCCGTTTGGAAACCTTCTCCAGTCTGGAATAAATCCAAGCCTTTTAGAAAGTCAAAGCCAGCTCCCAAGTCCACATGAAGGTGCGGCCCTCATTCCAGCACAGCTGGTAGGGGGCAGGTTACGATTTTTCAAGGATATTTGGATCAATTCGATTCACAGTCTTTGGATTCAGAACATTGTTTCACAAGGGTACAGAATAGGTTTCAAGGTAAGGCCGCCTGCAAGAAGATTTTTTCTCTCTCGCATTCCAATAAACCCAGTGAAGGCTCAGGCGTTTCTGAAATGTTTTTCAGATCTAGAGTTGGCTGTGGTAATTGTGCCAGTTCCAGTTCTGGAACGGGGTCTGGGGTTTTACTCAAATCTATTCATTTTACCAAAGAAGGAGAATTCCTTCCGACCAGTTCTGGATCTAAAAATATTGAATCGTTATGTAAGGATACCAACATTCAAAATGGTAACTATAAGGGCTATTCTGCCTTTTGTTCAGCAAGGGCATTATATGTCCACAATAGATTTACAGGATGCATATCTTCATATTCCAATTCATCCAGATCACTATCAGTTTCTGAGATTCTCTTTTCTAGACGAGAATTACCAGTTTGTGACTCTTCCGTTTGGCCTAGCAACAGCTCCAAGGATCTTTTCAAAGGTTCTTGGTGCCCTTCTCTCTGTAATCAGAGAACAGGGTATTGCGGTATTTCCTTATTTGGACGATATCTTGGTACTTGCTCAGTCTTCACATTCTGCAGAATCTCATACGAATCAACTTGTGTCGTTTCTTCAAGGACATGGTTGGAGGATCAATTTACCAAAGAGTTCGTTGATTCCTCAGACAAAGGTAACCTTTTTGGGTTTTCAAATAGATTCAGTGTCCATGACCTTGTCTCTAACAGAAAAGAGACGTCTGAAATTGGTTTCAGCCTGTCGAAACCTTCAGTCTCAATCATTCCCTTCGGTAGCTTTGTGCATGGAAATTCTAGGTCTCATGACTGCTGCATCGGACGCGATCCCCTTTGCTCGTTTTCACATGCGACCTCTTCAGCTTTGTATGCTGAACCAGTGGTGCAGGGATTATACAAAGATATCACAATTAATATCCTTAAATCCCAATGTACGACACTCTCTGACGTGGTGGATAGATCACCATCGTTTAGTCCAAGGGGCTTCTTTTGTTCGTCCAACCTGGACTGTGATCTCAACAGATGCGAGTCTGTCAGGTTGGGGAGCTGTATGGGGATCTCTGACAGCGCAGGTGGTTTGGGAATCTCAGGAGGCGAGATTACCAATCAACATTTTGGAACTCTGTGCGATTTTCAGAGTTCTTCAGTTCTGGCCTCTTCTGAAGAGAGAATAGTTTATTTGTTTTCAGACAGACAATGTCACAACCGTGGCATATGTCAATCATCAGGGGGGGGGCTCACAGTCCTCAGGCTATGAAAGAAGTCTCTCGGATACTTGTATGGGCGGAATCCAGCTCCTGTCTAATCTCTGCGGTTCACATCCCAGGTGTAGACAATTGGAAAGCGGATTATCTCAGTCGCCAGACATTACATCCGGGCGAATGGTCTCTTCACCCAGAGGTATTTCTTCAGATTGTTCAAATCTGGGGACTTCCAGAAATAGATCTGATGGCCTCTCATCTAAACAAGAAACTTCCCAGGTATCTGTCCAGATCCAGGGATCCTCAGGCGGAGGCAGTGGACGCCTTGTCGCTTCCTTGGAATTATCATCCTGCCTATATCTTTCCGCCTCTAGTTCTTCTTCCAAAAGTGATTTCCAAAATTCTAATGGAACGTTCGTTTGTACTGCTGGTGGCTCCAGCATGGCCTCACAGGTTTTGGTATGCGGATATCATTCGGATGGCCAGTTGCCAACCTTGGACTCTTCCGTTAAGACCAGACCTTCTATCTCAAGGCCCTTTTTTTCCATCAGGATCTCAAATCATTAAATTTGAAGGTATGGAAATTGAACGCTTGATTCTTAGTCATAGAGGTTTCTCTGACTCAGTAATTAATACTATGTTACAGGCTCGTAAATCTGTGTCTAGGAAGATTTATTATCGAGTCTGGAAGACTTACATTTCTTGGTGTTCTTCTCATAAATTCTCCTGGCATTCTTTTAGAATTCCTAGAATTTTACAGTTTCTTCAGGATGGTTTGTCTGCAAGTTCCTTGAAAGGACAAATCTCTGCTCTTTCTGTTCTTTTTCACAGAAAGATTGCTAATCTTCCTGACATTCATTGTTTTGTACAGGCTTTGGTTCGTATCAAACCTGTCATTAAGTCACTCTCCTCCTTGGAGTCTTAATTTGGTTCTGAGGGCTTTACAGGCTCCTCCGTTTGAACCTATGCATTCTCTGGATATTAAATTACTTTCTTGGAAAGTTCTGTTCCTTTTGGCCATCTCTTCTGCTAGAAGAGTTTCTGAGTTATCTGCTCTTTCTTGTGAATCTCCTTTTCTGATTTTTCATCAGGATAAGGCGGTGTTGCAGACTTCATTTAAATTTTTACCTAAGGTTGTGAATTCTAACAACATTAGTAGAGAAATTGTTGTTCCTTCATTGTGTCCTAATCCTAAGAATTCTCTGGAGAGATCTTTACATTCTTTGGATGTAGTAAGAGCTTTAAAATATTATGTTGAAGCTACTAAAGATTTTAGAAAGACTTCTAGTCTATTTGTTATCTTTTCTGGTTCCAGGAAAGGTCAGAAGGCCTCCGCCATTTCTTTGGCGTCTTGGTTAAAGTCTTTGATTCATCATGCTTATGTAGAGTCGGGTAAATCTCCGCCTCAAAGGATTACGGCTCATTCTACTAGGTCAGTTTCTACTTCCTGGGCGTTTAGGAATGAAGCTTCTGTTGATTAGATTTGCAAAGCAGCAACTTGGTCTTCTTTGCATACTTTTACTAAATTCTACCATTTTGATGTTTTCTCTTCTTCTGAAGCAGTTTTTGGTAGAAAAGTACTTCAGGCAGCTGTTTCAGTTTGATTCTTCTGCTTATATTTCAGTTTTTTTCATTATTAAGATTAAAACTTTTGTTTTGGGTTGTGGATTATTTTTCAGCGGAATTGGCTGTCTTTATTTTATCCCTCCCTCTCTAGTGACTCTTGCGTGGAAGTTCCACATCTTGGGTATTTATTATCCCATACATCACTAGCTCATGGACTCTTGCTAATTACATGAAAGAAAACATAATTTATGTAAGAACTTACCTGATAAATTCATTTCTTTCATATTAGCAAGAGTCCATGAGGCCCACCCTTTATTGTGGTGGTTATGATTTTTTTGTATAAAGCACAATTATTCCAATTCCTTATGTTTGATGCTTTCGCTCCTTTCTTATCACCCCACTTCTTGGCTATTCGTTAAACTGAATTGTGGGTGTGGTGAGGTGTGTATTTATAGGCATTTTGAGGTTTGGGAAACTTTGCCCCTCCTGGTAGAAATGTATATCCCATACGTCACTAGCTCATGAACTCTTGCTAATATGAAAGAAATGAATTTATCAGGTAAGTTCTTACATAAATTATGTTTTTTTTACATTAAAAGGGATTTTCTTCTTAAATGGAAAGAGTCCACAGTTGCATTCATTACTTTTGGGAAATAAGAACCTGGCCACCAGGAGGAGGCAAAGATACCCCAGCCAAAGGCTTAAATACTCCTCCTACTCCCCTCATCCCCCAGTCATTCTTTGCCTTTCATCCCTGGAGGTTGGCAGAGACGTTTCAGAATTTTTAATTTTTGTTTTTTGTCTCTTATGGAGGGTAGTGCTCTTTGGCATGGGACAGGAGTTTTAAGTAGTCCTGTCAGTCTCTCAGTGAGGGCTTGGATGAAAGTTAGAGTCCGGAGATGCAGGGAGAGTCTCTCTGCGAAACCATCCTGACTCATATTAACAGCTCCTTAATCAATCGGCGTTGTCTAACTTCGCTCCGCTGCCTGCTTTCTTCTCTCAAGTGGAGGCGATGATACTATTTCACACTTGAAAGGCTGTGTTCCTGTTCCACAGCGTTGATTCCAGTAAGATCGTTTCATTTTACTTTATCATCAATGTACTGTAATGTGACTGTTTTCCCGAGAGGTTACACACCTTTGCGGGCACTATAACATAAGGGTCTCAGTGAGTCTCTGTTAGTATCTTGGAATCGAGGGTTAATATCTCCTGAGGGGGGTTATTGAACAGGCGGGTTTATAATCATGTTTATGTAATTCAACCTGCTTATGTGTGATGTTTATGGGCTCGTGGTTGGAACTTTGAGGCCTTTGGAATTGACGCAGCCTTTTGGTTGGGAGCACTTTTTTGGACTGTTCGGTTCACCTTGGGTTCAGGCATGGTTCTGTTCCCCATTTCCGCATTCCTGACCATGTGGAGGAGATATTCTAGTCCGCAGGGGTCTGGTCATAGGAGGTGGTGAGTGCCACAGCCATTGTGGATGTCAGGTGCCATTTTTGTTTTCTTACTTTAGTCCATATTGATATTTCCTCTATCCATTTATGGAGGATTCTGATGCTGAGGCTGTGCTAATTTCAAATTCAATTACAGAGGATTCTGATACTGAGACTATTTTGATTTCAGATTCTGTGTCCAGTGAAGAATCCGGATTGGCCTCATTGACTCATGTCGACCAGTTTTGTTCCATATGCCATTTTAGAGCGCCTTGTTCCTTGGGCCCGGGGAATCAAGAGACTGCTGAGCCATCCGCCTCTGGGGGTCCTGTCCAACAAGAGGCGAGTTCCCTACCAATTCATACTTCTACACATGCGGGTAACCCAGTTTCTGATTCCTCCATTCAGGGTGGTGTGTTCCCCCCAGAGGTTGCAGCACGTTTTCGCTTCCACATAATTTTGAAGATTGTTCGTCTGCAGAGACCAGATGTTTCTTTGAGAATGTGCTTGTGCCCTATTGTCCCGGGCCTTCCGCCTTGGGGAGGGCCTCTACAGTTCCCCCGTGGGTGGAACTGTCCCTGAGTGTTGTCTTTCGTTACAGGATTGCGCGCCTTCATGTATTGCTATGTTTTTCAGTTATTGAATGACCCTATCGTTACCAGATATGGGGGTTTTCAGTCTGCTAATTCGAATCGTGCACCTCATTAGACATGTGGCAAGGAAGTAATCTCCTGATTGTCATTTGTTTGAGATCTTTCCCAGTTTTTGAAAGATAGGGCTCTGTTTGGCTGGTCCTGTGGGTAGGTCTTTGTCTTTTTGGGCGTTAACCTCCGGGTTGCCTTATATTTTATTTATATCCGATGGGATGTCTTTTATTTGTTTTTGTTTCCTTCGGGAACCTTCTGGGATTGATACTCTTTATTACTTCTTTGGAAGTTGTTTTGGACATGTTAGTCCTATGTTAAAAATGTCTGTTTTCAGTTTTTTTTCCCTATGAGACAGAATTTATGCAGCTTGCCGGTTAGGACCCTAGTTGCAGGCTGGTCCTGTCGGGTACTTTAGGTCTTGCGGCTGTTCAGACACGTGGCACTGTTCTGCTCGGCTGGTTCGGTAGAAGCGCAGAGTGCTCAGGTTATCATTGTTTTTCATGTTCAACTAAGCATTCGAGAGGACCTGTGGCTCAGTGAGACGGGAAGGATTGTTTCTGTCCTTATAGCCTTCAGTCATAGATGGCCGGGGAAAGGGAGTTTTTCCGCTGCGTCATTTTATCTGACATCTGATTTCATCAGAACTTAGTTTTCCTCCCCCATGTGGTGGAGATTTGGAGGGCTTAACGCTCCTTGCCGCATTTGAGCGGTTTGGCCTTCATTTTTAGGCCTCTGGAATTGTCCTTTTGGGCTTGATCCAGCAGCTTGTACAGGATAGCTGTCTAGCATGTGGAAGGTTTGCAGTTTGAAACCAGTTGCAGCTCTTGACACCTTGCAGGTGTACGCATAAGCTGTTTATAGTGTATCTAGATACAGCTCTTACTCTTTGAAGTGTACTGTCTGAGTTAAAAGAGACCTTCTTCCATTGTCTCCGGGTGAGTTGGATCTCCTTTTAGGGATCTGTATTTCCTGGTGATGGTTGTTCCCTGCAGGAACTTTGTTTAGCTCGGGGTTTTCCAGGGCTGGGTAGGCTTAGTGCCTTTCTCTTCCTTGTGTCCTCTGCTTGTGTGGAGGTGATAGGGAGACTAGTCCTGCTAGTAGGATTTTTTTTACCTTGAGGTATCTCTTGGTTGTCCTGAGGCTTTGAGAAGTATCTTCATACGACTTCTAGCCTTGTTTCTTGGAGCTTTGGTCTTTAGCTAGGGGTGGTTCCTTCCTTTGGTCGGGGCTTTTGAGTTCTTCTCTCTATCCGGATTCTCTGGATATGCATCCATATCCCTTGTGCCTGGCTTTTTGGCCAGTTGGGGTGTTAAGTTCTAGGGTAAGGTTTGCCTGAACTATTAGGTGCCCGGACCTGTTTGTCTCCCTGAGACTTCCGGTTTGTGTAGCTTCACTTGGCCTTTTTCCCTGTGGATTCCCTGCTCTGCAGGCGAATGGGTTGGCTGTGCCTCTGCTTGGCAAGCTACTTGTAGGGGGGTTCTTTTCTAGGACATCTGTGTTGGGAATTTCTCTTCACATTAGCCGGTGATTTTGGGCCTTGAGGACAGTTGTTGCCCTTCCGGCATCATCAATTTCCTTGATGCCCTCTCCTGGATGGGAGGCAGAAAGGTGTGGGATTGGCTCTTGCTAGCCCCAAGTCAGACTTGGTTTCCCCTGGGGTCTTGCTGGCTCCAAGTCAGACTTGTTGGGCCTTTATTTTGATAGATCCTTAGGTCTATGGCTTTGTTGTCTGTTTTCAGAGTCGGGTTGTACTTGTACTCTGTGGGGATAGCTGTGCTATCCTTAGGCTTGTTCCTGTATCTGTTTCGGGATTCTTTTGTTCCCCTTGGATCCCTGAGGCTAGGTTGGTCCAGCTGGGTGTGGGTCTGCTGGTCTAAGGCGCTGTGTTCAGGTTGCAGTCTCCTCTGGATGTGTGAGCCTTGTTGAGTCTATCCTGTTAGCTTAGTCTGCTAGGGTATAGATTTTCCTTTCAACTTGCTCCATTGATTTCAGAAGAGGGTTTACTCTTCCTTCGGTTTCTGAGGGTATACTCCCCTTCTCGGGGGGCCTCAATGGAGGTTTTGTGTTCCCTTTTTAGGGACCTGTGTGTAGGTCATACGCTTTAAAAATAATAAATAAAATAATGAATTGTTATGTAATGCTGCATGCTGGGGGCGGAGTTAGCTGCCGAACTGTGAGGTTGCATCATGCATCTGCAAGGAGCTCCGTGTCTTAACCTCTTATTTGGCATTGGAATATAATTGGAGACTTTTTAGACTTGTCTTTAACCCTATTAATTTTACCTAATTATCGTGAGTTACTCATTTTCTTAAACAATAGACCATGATAAGAATATGATTGTATCATATAAATATAAGTCTATAAATGGCTATCGGCTTCTATTGATGCCTCAAAAGTGCACTGTGATCTTAGGCCAGGCCCAAGATCACAGTGTACTTTTGAGGCGTCGATAGAAGCCGGTAGCCATTTATAGACTTATATTTATATGATACAATCATATTCTTATAGGTTCACAGTACATAGGTTGTATTAAGTAGCCTGATATCTGTTAATTATTGCGAAACAGGTATAGCTAACTCTAATCTACAAAATTAACAGTACCTGAAAACCTAGTATCCTCACTGCTATTGCAAACAAAAGGGTTAATTGCATTGGGGGGTTTGGGGTGCATTTGAGAATGAGCTTAAGGGTTTTGGATCATGGTGATTTAGGGGTGAATTGTTTTTAAAGAGCTATTGCACTGGGGGTCTCAAGTTTAATGGCTCTGTTTTAGTGCACTACATAGGATTAAGAAGTCATTCTTTTACCTAGTGATTTAGCACATATTCTCCAAATTGTAATAGTGGGGGATAAGCCAGCCAGAAGCTACACTTCCCTGCAGAACATGTAGGTCTGCTCTTATTTTGACTCTCATACATGCTTTGTAAATGTGTGCCCCCTTGTGAAAAAAAAAATGCCCCCCCATTTCATTTGTTCTGGAGCCGACCCTGAATGCAGCTGTGGACTCTTTCCATTTAAGAAGAAAAACATAAATTATGCTTACCTGATCATTTCCTTTTCTTCTGATGGAAAGAGTCCACATCTCCCCACCCGTAATTTTATGTGGGGCGTCCTTATTATTCTTCTGGCACCTTTCACCCTGATATTTCTTCTACTGTTCCTTGTTCCTCGGCAGAATGACTGGGGGATGAGGGGAGTGGGAGGGGTATTTAAGTCTTTGGCTGGGGTGTCTTTGCCTTCTCCTGGTTGCCAGGTTCTTATTTCCCAAAAGTAATGAATGCAGCTGTGGACTTTTTCCATCAGAAGAAAAGGAAATTATCAGGTAAGCATAATTTATGTTATTATGTTCACAATATTAACTTAAACATTATATTTTACCAGGAAAAGTGGTGTAAGAGATATTTAAAGGGATATGAAACCCAATTTGTTTTTCATGATTCGGATAGAGCATGCAATTTATACACAACTTTCTAATTTACTCCTATTATCAATTTTTCTTCGTTCTCTTGGTATCTTTATTTAAAAAAGGAATGTAAGTTTAGGAGCTGGCCAATTGTTGGTTCAGCATCCTGGGTAGCGCATTTGCTACATTTACCCACCAATCAGCATGCACTACCCAGGTGCCAAACCTAAGCTTACATTCTTGCTTTTTCAAATAAATTGAATCATGAAAGAAAAAAAGGGTTTCATATCCCTTTAAGTTTAACTAACTATAGGCACAAATACATTAACAAGATGCACACAGATGATGCTGCTTTTATGTCACTTTACATTTAAAAGTTTTAATATGTTTTTAGCCAAACAAATGTTGAGTTCAGTGTTCCTTTCACATTATAGCATATTCTTTATCTCTGTGCAAAAATGATCATACTGGCTCTGCTGAAAAAAACACTGTTTAGTAATCCATTCAAAGATTTTAGTTTATCTGAATTTAGATCAATTATAAACCATAGATTTGGTTTTACTTGTAATGCACCTTCTTAATTCTAAATATATTTGATTTTTAACCAGATTCAAACTTAAAAGACCTATAACACTGTCATGTCTTCAAATTACTACCTCAAAAGGACCTTCCCCCCCCCCCCCCCCCCCATCCTTTACTGGTAAGTCTTAAGTGTAACCGAGAGCTGTGTCATGAATGCCCGGATAGAAATGTCACATAATGAGTTGTTTGCATTTGTTAGCTTGCCTCACTCTAATTTAAGTATATTTTTTTATTGTGAATGTCTCAGTGGAAAATTTTGTAGCATTTTTGGCTTGTGCAAGCAACGAGGTAGATGTGTTTTGGTTTTTTTTTATCAGTATTATAGTAAGCTTTAGATAGATCATTTAAAAAAAGCATTACTCCCAGAAGGATTTGGTTGAGTGGATCCGCTGATTTAGGAAAGCTTCACCTGCTATAATGATAGTTTGTAAACTTTTATGTTTGTGGCATTCACTTGAAACTACCTTGCTAATTAAAAAGGTCAGTTAAGTGGCTATTTTGTTTAACATAGAAAAGTTAATGTGAGGAAAATGTAATTTATTAGTTTGTGTGATGTGATAAGATATCTTTTGTGGATTTCAGTGGTTATTCAGCCACTTTTTTTCTTTTTTCTTTTTTTTTTATGGAAGCTTACATTGGTAGTGGGACAAAAGTATGTGCATAAACAACTATTGTGTATGATTTTGAATAGTTTAATTTTGTCTGCATTATAAAAAAAACGTTGAGCAACAGTAAAATATTTTACATTTATTTTCTGTTTGAAAGCTTGAATGAAATATTTCCACAGCACAATATAAAAATGTGCTGTAATATTAATGGGGTATAATTAAATATATTTCCTGACCTTGATAAACTGAAATAATCAGCACTGAATTTCTTACTTGAGCAGCTGTCTGTTAAAATTTGGGAATATTTTCTTAGATCTTATATTGTATATATTGAAAATACTTTATGTGACAATTGGTGCAATAAACTTTTTAGTACAATCAAAATATAGTCCTGTTCTTTTTATGAAGTTCTAACACACACACACATCTTTTTAGAGTCCAGCATTTATTTGTACAATTTGTAAGTTCTTGTCTATTTTGTTTCACTATTACCACATTATTGCATTAGCAGTAAAAGATATAGTAGCTGCTATGATGCAAGAAGGGTTAAATATTGCTGTAGCACACAAATGTTGCAAGCAACTCACTGCCTGATACAAATATATGGAGATTAAATTACCCATTTCATGCCTGGGAGGCTTTGTATTACCTTTAAAAGGACATAAAACATTAAATACATTTCATGCACCTACCTCTAGCTATGGGCGCCGCCATTTTGTAACCTAGCTTTCACTACAGGTATCTGCGCATGTGCAAACACAGGTCAGCACTGAACACACAGAGAAAGCTAGATTTCAAAATGGCAGCACCCATGATTAGAGGGAGGTGCGGAATAACCTCAATATTATGCATATAACATTCATTTAGTGTAATTCCCTGTATTATTTCATATTGTTGTAAAGGGTCCTAAAAGTGCAAAAAAAAGAATAGCTTTAATGTGTAAAGTCAGCAATGAGCTAATGGTTGCTTGCTGAACACATCCTGATTTTTAGGATGTCTGAAGAGCAGCATGTTTGTTAAAATAAACTGCTCACTATGGAATCCAGCCCATCTCAAAAGGTGTTCTTTAAGCAGCTATAAATAAAATGAAATCCTCACAGCTGCTTGCCTAATTATGCAGGGAGAGTCTTTCTGCGAAACCATCCTGACTCATGTTGACAGCTCCACAAGCAATCGGCGTTGTCTTACTTCACTTCCCTTGCATGCTTTCTTCTCTCAAGTCCATGGCAGTGGCGCTGCTACTATCCGTTACACTTGAAAGGCCGTGTTCCTGTTCCTTGGCGTTGATTCGGGTAAGAACGTTTCATTTTACTTCATCAGAATGTACTGTAACTTATGTTTCCTGTAAGGGCCATCTTGCGGGACTTATAAAGAATATAGGGTCCCAGTGAGACTCCTTTGGTATCTTGGAATCAAGGGTTAATATCTCCTGGGGGGGGATTATTGAACAGGGGGATTTTTAATCATGTTTGTTATGTGATTCAATCTGCTTATGTGCAGCTTTAACTGGGCTCCTGGCTTGAAACATAAAGGTCTTTGGAAGTGACGCGACCTTATGTTTGGTCACGTTTTTTTTGGACTATTTGGTTCACCTTGTGACTGGGCGTGTTTACGATCTGGTCTTCCATTTCCGCATTCCTGAACGTGTGGTGACGGAAAAATTCTAGTCTGCCAGTGTCTGGTTCATAGGAGTTGGTGAGTGTCCCAGCCATTGTGGGTGTCAGGTGCCATTTTGATTTTGTTTTCTTATAGTCCATATTATTATATTCTCTAGCCAATTATGGAGGATTCTAATGTTGAGACTGTTCAACTTTCAGATTCTTCGACTTGTGAAGAATGCAAATTGGCCCGTTGACACAGGTCAATCGGTTATGTTCTGTATGCCGTTCTAGAGCGCCTTGTTCCTCAGGCTCGGGGAATCAAGGGACCGCTGAGCCATCCGCCTCTGGCGGTTCTGTCCTCTGCAAGGCGAGTTCCCTACTACTACACTTGCGGGTAACCCTGATTATGTTTATCCCTCCTTGCAGGGCAGCTTGTTACCCCCCGGAGGTCGCAGCACGTTTTCGCTTTCACATATTTTTGGTGATTATATGTTTATTTGCGTTTGTGCTCGTGCCCGATTGTCCCGGGTCTCCCGGCCTTGGGTGGGCCTATGCAGTTCCCTGCATGTGTAGCTGTCCCTGAATGTTGTGCCTTTCGTTACAGAATAGCCCACCTTCGTGTTTTACTCAGACACGCTTTTGAGTAATTAGAGGACCCTATCCTTAATGGATACGGGAATCCGCAGTATTCTACTTCTATTGGCTCACCTCATTAGACATGAGGGAATGATGTAATCTCCTGATTGTCGATTTATTGAGATCCTTCCCAGTTTTCTTAGATCAGAGTTCCGTTTGGCTGGTCCTGCAGGTGTGCCTGTTCTTCTTGGGCGTTAACCTACGGGTTGCCTTATATTTTCTTTTATCCGGTTAGGATGTCTTTTTTTTATTTTTAATTATGTTTCCTTCCGGAACTTTCTCTGGGATCGATCCTCGCTGTTTACTTTTGCAGAAGTTTGTTACGGGACATGTTAGTCCTATGTTTGTCTGTTATTCTCTTCCCCTCTGAGGGAGGATTTAGGCAGCATTACAGTTATGACCCTTTCTGCAGGCTGGTCCTGCTCGAGTTTAGTTCTCTGTCTAGTGGCTTGTTCAGACACCTGGTGCCTGTTGTGCCTGGCTGGGCCGGTTGAGGTGTCAAGTTCTCTCTTTATTATCAGTCCTTATTTAGCCTTCAAGCTGGTTGACTGGGTCAGTGGAGTTCCGCTGTGTCACTCTTTTTCTTCTGATACTCTTGGGACCGAGAGAGTTCTTCCTCGCGTGGGAGGATTGGGGGCTTAGCGCCTCCTTACTGCTGTCTTGGGCGGTTTGACCTTGAAATTTCTGGGAAATTTTCCTTTCGGACTTGTTCCTTCCATGGTTCTTTTGGGGACCTGGATTTCCCTTCGGGAGAAGGTTGTTCCATTTTAGGATATTGGGGTCTCCTTTGGGCTCTGCTTAGGGTTCTTCCCCGGAGCTGGGGATGATCCGCATGCTTTTTTTCATGTGATCCTCTTACTCGTATTGGAGGTGATGTAGAGACTAGCCTTGCTCGAGTGACTTTGTCCTCCAGGTATCCCCTTACTTTGGACATCTTGTGGCGGTTTGAACGCCTATGGGATCTAGTGTCTTGGTTCGCAATGCCTTAGCTCCTTTGGGGTGTTGGACTTCGGCAAGGGGTGGTCTCTTCCTTGGGTCGGGACTGGCGAGGTGTTCTCGTTATCCGGGCTATTCTGGATATTGCATTGATATCTCCCTGTGGGTCTGTTTTTTATATCAGGCGGGTTGTTGAGTTTCTGGGATATTGTTTGTTTCTCTTGTAAGGTGTATCCAGTCCACGGATCATCTATTACTTGTGGGATATTCTCATTCCCAACAGGAAGTTGCAAGAGGACACCCACAGCAGAGCTGTAATATAGCTCCTCCCCTAACTGTCATAGCCAGTCATTCTCTTGCAACTCTCAACAAGCAAGGACGTTGTAGGAGAGAGTGGTTAAATGGAGAGTGGTTAAATATAGATAGTTTATTTTCTTCAATCAAAAGTTTGTTATTTTTAAATAGTACCGGAGTTGTGCTATTTTATCTCAGGCAGTAAATAGAAGAAGAATCTGCCTGAGGTTTCTATGATCTTAGCAGGTTGTAACTAAGATCCATTGCTATTCTCACATATGTCTGAGGGGATTACACAGATGAGGTAACTTCAGCGAGAGAATGGCGTACAGTTTATTCTGCAATCAGGTATGTGCAGTTATAATTTTTTCTAGAGATGGAAAACACTAGAAAATGCTGCTGATACCGGATTAATGTAAGTTAAGCCTGAATACAGTGATTTAATAACGACTGGTATCATGCTTACTCCCAGGGGTAATACCCTTATGATATTTACAATATAAAATGTTTGCTGGCATGTTTAATCGTTTTTATATATGCTTTGGTGATAAAACTTTATTGGGGCCTAGTTTTTTTCCACATGGCTGGCTTAAATTTTGACTAGAAACAATTTCCACTGTTGTAGTATAAAAGTTACAGTTGGTGCAGTTAAAATTACAAACTGTGACATCCAGCTTCCCTCAAAGGCCCTCTGAATGCTATAGGACATCTCTAAAGGGCCCAAAGGCTTTCCAAAGTCATTTATTGGGGAAGGTAGGGCCACAGCTTGCTGTGGCAGTTGGTTGTGACTGTTAAAAAACGTCTATTTTGTTTTGTTTTTTTTTATCCATTTTTTGAACTAAGGGGTTAATCATCCATTTGCAAGTGGGTGCAATGCTCTGTTAGCCTATTATACACACTGTAAAAAATTCGTTTGATTTACTGCATTTTTTCACTGTTTTTCAAATTCTGACAAAATTTGTTTCTCTTAAAGGCACAGTACCATTTTTTATATTTGCTTGTTAACTTGATTTAAAGTGTTTTCCAAGCTTGCTAGTATCATTGCTATTCTGTATAAACATGTCTGACATAGAAGAAACTCCTTAGTTATTATGTTTAAAAGCCATGGTGGAACCCCCTCTTAGAATGTGTACCAAATGTACTGATTTCATTTTATGCAATAAAGATCATTTTCTGTCTTTAAAAAATTTATCACCAGAGGAATCTGACGAGGGGGAAGTTATGCCGACTAACTTTCCCCACGTGTCAGACCCTTTGACTCCCGCTTAAGGGACTCACGCTCAAATGGCGCCAAGTACATCTAGTGCGCCCATAGCATTTACTTTACAAGACATGGTGGCAGTCATGGATAATACACTTTCAGCGGTATTAGCCAGACTACCTGAACTTAGAGGTAAGCGAGATAGCTCTGGGGTGAGACAAAATGCAGAGCATACTGACGCTTTAAGAACCATGTCTGATACTGCCTCACAATATGCAGAAGCTGAGTAAAGAGAGCTTCAGTCAGTGGGTGATGTTAATGACTCAGGAAAGATACCTGATTCTAATATTTCTACATTTAAACTTAAGCTTGAACACCTCCGCGTGTTGCTTAGGGAGGTTTTAGCTGCTCTGAATGACTGTGATACCATTGCAGTGCCAGAGAAATTGTGTAGACTGGATAAATACTTTGCAGTGCCGGTGTGTACTGATGTTTTTCCAAATACCTAAAAGGTTTACAGAAATTATTAATAAGGAATGGGATAGACCAGGTGTGCCGTTCTCTTCCCCTCCTATTTTTAGAAAAATGTTTCCAATAGACGCCACCACATGGGACTTATGGCAGACAGTCCCTAAGGTGGAGGGAGCAGTTTCTACTCTAGTAAAGCGTACTACTATCCCTGTCGAGGACAGTTGTGTTTTTTTTTTTAGATCCAATGGATCTGCGGCGTACTGGTTTGAGTCTCTGGAAGAGGCTTTACAGGTAGCGACTCCATTGGATGACATACTTGGCAAACTTAGAGCACTTAAGCTAGCCAATTCTTTTCTTCTCATGCCATTGTTCATTTGACTAAACTAACGGCTAAGAATTCTGGTTTTGCTATACAGGCGCACAGAGCGCTATGGCTTAGATCATGGTCAGCTGACGTGACTTCAAAATCTAAGCTACTTAACATTCCCTTCAAGTGGCAGACCCTATTCGGGCCTGGTTGAAGGAGATTATTGCTGATATCACTGGAGGAAAAGGTCATGCCCTTCCTCAGGACAGGTCCAAATCTAGGGCCAAACAGTCTAATTTTCGTGCCTTTCAAAACTTCAAGGCAGGTGCGGCATCAACTTCCTCTAATAATAAACAAGAGGGAACTTTTGCTCAATCCAAGACGGTCTGGAGACCAAACCTGACATGGAAAAAAGGTAAGAAGGTAAAAAAGCCTGCTGCTGCCTCTAAGACAGCATGAAGGAACGGCCCCCTATCCGGGAACGGATCTAGTAGGGGGCAGACTTTCACTCTTTGCCCAGGCGTGGGCAAGAGATGTTCAGGATCCCTGGGCATTGGAAATTATATCCCAGGGATATCTTCTGGACTTCAAAGCTTCCCCCCCAAAAGGAAGATTTCACCTTTCACAATTATCTGCACACCAGATAAAGAGAGAGGCATTCTTACACTGTGTACGAGTCCTCCTAGTTATGGGAGTGATCCATCCAGTTCCAAAGGAGGAACAGGGACAGGGTTTTTACTCAAATCTGTTTGTGGTTCCCAAAAAAGAGGGAACCTTCAGACCAATTTTGGATCTAAAGATCTTAAACAAATTCCTCAAAGTTCCGTCGTTCAAGATGGAAACTATTCGTACCATCCTACCACTGATCCAGGAGGGTCAATATATGACTACAGTGGATCTAAAGGATGCTTATCTTCACATTCCGATACACAAAGATCATCATCGGTTTCTCAGGTTTGCCTTTTAAGACAGGCATTACCAGTTGTAGCTCTTCCCTTGGGATTAGCTACAGCCCCAAGAATCTTTACAAAGGTTCTAGGGTCACTTATGGCGGTCCTAAGGCCGTGGGGCATAGCAGTAGCCCCTTATTTAGACGACATCCTGATACAGGCGTCAAACTTCCAAATTGCCAAGTCTCATACGGACGTAGTACTGGCATTTCTGTGGTCGCATGGGTTGAAAGTGAATGAGGAAAAGAGTTCTCTATCCCCACTCACAAGAGTTTCCTTTCTAGGGACTCTGATAGATTCTGTAGAAATGAAAATTCACCTGACGGAGTCCAGGTTATCAAAGCTTCTAAATTCCTGCCGGGTTCTTCATTCCATTCCGCGCGCTTCGGTGGTTCAGTGTATGGAAGTAATCGGCTTAATGGTAGCGGCAATGGACATAGTGCTGTTTGCACGCTTACATCTCAGACCACTGCAACTATGCATGCTCAGTCAGTGGAGCGGGGATTACACAGATTTGTCCCCTCAAATGAATTTGGACGAAGAGACCAGGGATTCTCTTCTCTGGTGGCTATCTCTGGTCCATCTGTCCAAAGGTATGACCTTTCGCAGGCCAGATTGGACAATTGTTACGACAGATGCCAGCCTTCTAGGTTGGGGTGCAGTCTGGAACTCCCTGAAGGCTCAGGGATAGTGGACTCAGGAGGAGTCTCTCCTTCCATTAAATATTCTAGAACTAAGAGCGATATTCAAGGCTCTTCAGGCTTGGCCTCAGTTAGCAACTCTGAGGTACATCAGATTTCAGTCGGACAACATCACGACTGTAGCTTACATCAACCATCAAGGGGGAACGAGAAGTTCCCTAGAGATGTTAGAAGTTTAAAAATAATTCGCTGAGCAGAGATTCACTCTTGCCACCTATCAGCTATCCATATCCCAGGTGTAGAGCACTGGGAGGCGGATTTTCTAAGTCGTCAGACTTTTCATCCGGGAGAGTGGGAACTCCATCCGGAGGCATTTGCACAACTGCTTCATCGTTGGGGCAAACCAGAACTGGATCTCATGGCGTCTCGCCAGAACGCCAAGCTTCCGTGTTACGGATCCAGGTCCAGGGATCCCAAGGCGACACTGATAGATGCTCTAGCAGCGCCCTGGTCTTTCAACCTGGCTTATGTGTTTCCACCGTTTCCTCTGCTCCCTCGACTGATTGCCAAGATCAAGCAGGAGAGAGCATCAGTAATTCTGATAGCACCTGCGTGGCCACACAGGACCTGGTATGCAGATCTAATGGACATGTCATCCTTTCCACCATGGTCTCTGCCTCTGAAACAGGACCTTCTTCTTCAGGGTCCTTTCAACCATCCAAATCTAATTTCTCTGAGGCTGACTGCCTGGAGATTGAACGCTTGATTTTATCAAAGCGTGGCTTCTCCGAGTCAGTTATTGATACCTTAAGACAGGCACGAAAGCCTGTCACCAGGAAAATTTACCATAAGGTATGGAGTAGATATCTTTATTGGTGTGAATCCAAGTGTTACTCATGGAGTAAGGTCAGGATTGCTAGGATATTATCTTTTCTCCAAGAAGGTTTGGAAAAAGGATTGTCAGCTAGTTAAGCGTCTGGCAGATGTTCCAGACGTTCAGGCATTTTGTCAGGCTTTAGTTAGAATCAAGCCTGTGTTTAAACCTGTTGCTCCACCATGGAGCTTAAACTTGGTTCTTAAAGTTCTTCAAGGAGTTCCGTTTGAACCTCTTCATTCCATAGATATCAAGCTTTTATCTTGGAAAGTTCTTTTTTTGGTAGCTATTTCCTCGGCTCGTAGAGCCTCTGAGCTATCTGCCTTACAATGTGATTCTCCTTATCTGATTTTTCATACGGATAAGGTAGTCCTGCGTACCAAACCTGGGTTCTTACCTAAGGTGGTATCTAACAAGAATATCAATCAAGAGATTGTTGTTCCATCCTTGTGTTACACAATTTGGACGTGGTCCGTGCTTTAACGTTTTACTTACAAGCTACTAAAGATTTTCGTCAAACATCTGCTTTGTTTGTTGTCTACTCTGGACAGAGGAGAGGTCAAAAGGCTTCGGCAACCTCTTTTTCTTTTTGACTAAGAAGCTTAATCCGCTTAGCCTATGAGACTGCTGGACAGCAACCTCCTGAAAGGATTACAGCTCATTCCACTAGAGCTGTGGCTTCCACTTGGGCCTTTAAAAATGAGGCTTCTTTTGATCAGATTTGCAAGGCGACGACTTGGTCTTCGCTTCATATTTTTTCAAAATTTTATAAATTTGATACTTTTGCTTCTTCGGAGGCTATATTTGGGAGAAAGGTTTTACGGACAGTGGTTCCTTCCATTTAAGTTCCTGCCTTGTCCCTCCCTTCATCCGTGTACTTTAGCTTTGGTATTGGTATCCCACAAGTAATGGATGATCCGTGGACTGGATACACCTTACAAGAGAAAACACAATTTATTCTTACCTGATAAATGTATTTCTCTTGTGGTGTATCCAGTCCACGGCCCGCCCTGTCATTTTAAGGCAGGTAATTTTTAAATTTAAACTACAGTAACCACTACACCCTATGGTTCCTCCTTTCTCGGCTTGTTTTCGGTCGAATGACTGGCTATGACAGTTAGGGGAGGAGCTATATTACAGCTCTGCTGTGGATGTCCTCTTGCAACTTCCTGTTGGGAATGAGAATATCCCACAAGTAATGGATGATCCGTGGACTGGATACACCACAAGAGAAATAAATTTATCAGGTAAGAATAAATTGTGTTTTTTAAACAATTGGGGACTCGGACCTGTCATCGCCCTGGTTCTTCCGGTTGCTGAGGCTTCCGCTCAGCGTTTACCCTTGTGGTTCCCGTTGCGGGTTGTTACCGGATTTTGCAGACTTCAGGGCGGGTTTGGGGTTCTCCACTTCCAGGGAATTTGGGCTATGACCTTTGATCTGGCTAGTTGACCTGGTCCCGGTTGACCAGGTTTTATGAGGCCAATGCTCATGGGGCTTGCCTTATGCTTATTGAACGGTTTCCATTGAACAGTTTGCTGAGGTAACCTGATAGCTTTGCGTTTCTGCAGGCGAAGGGTTGGCAGGGTATCCGCTGCAGCTATTGCACCTTGTTTGTGTGATAGCAGGCTAATTTCTAGGAGAATTCCTTCCAAGTTCATCTGCATTAGTGATTGATCTCTTGTTCAGCCTGTGGCCTTGTGTCTTGTGTGCAGGTGCTCTGTATTTAATGACCACCCCCTTTTTTCTTAAGGGGGCTTGTTCTCCTACTTACGGAGTTGTGGTCCTTGTCTTAGGACTTCTCCTGGATTCAGGAGGTGGAACAGAGGATTTAACCTATGTTGTAGAGTTCATACTCTCTGGGTTGTTCTGTTCTATCTGGAGTCTTGCTGGCTCTGCGTTGAGACTATGTTGGGCCTTTTTTTGCTATATTCTTCAGCCTTGTCATCTGTCTCTATGGAGTTTCGGGTGGGCACCCGAGCCCTGTTGGAATGGCTGGGGCCATTCTTTCGTTTTTTTTGTGAGCTGGTGGGGGGGTTCTTTTGTTCCCCTGTTTTCAGACCTGCCGTCGCTTGGACTGGCCCGGCTGGGAGTAGGTTCTGAGATTGTTGTTCATCTTCGGGGGGCAGTGAGACTCGTTGAGGTTCTGTGCTTCTCCCTTTTTGAGACCTATGTGTCGGTCTGGCGGCTTGGATTGCCTGGAGTGTGCGCTCTGTCCTGGAGTTTTTGCAATCTGTTCTCTTGTTTGGCCGCTTTTTACTTCTCAGCAAGTATTTCTTCTGTGTCATCCTGATGATGACTGCGTGTTCTAAATCTGGGTCTGCTACACGTATGATATGTTTGAATACTTCAGTATTCTAAGTTCTGACGTTTCGAGGACTCAGTCTTCAGTTGTATTTTTAGGTGCTTTCGTCCGATGTTGAGAGGAAAGTTTTCTCTGTTCCAATGCCCGGTCCTAATCCTTGTGGTCTTTGTTTGGTCTGGGTGTTACCCTATCCCTTTGGGAATTTTGGGCTGGTGTTCCCTTCACTAGTGAGGGGTGTGTGGTTGTGGACCGACTGCTGGGCGACGGTGTCTCCTGGAGGACTGTTGGCTCAATTGAGTCTGATTTTGCGGTCTCTAGCTATTCTTCCAGTCTATCTGCAGGTCAGTGTCCTTGGGGCCTTTTTTTCTGTTCAGTTTTCTCGGCTTCGGACGAAGCGGGGTTTTGTTGGGTAGTGGTTTCAGGCCTGGTGCCTTCAGAATGGGCCGCCTCTTGTACCCTCCCGTCTTGGCATTCAGTGTCCCCTATAGCTTGGGTATTGTTTTCCAAAAAGTAATGAATGCAGCTGTGGACTCTTTCCATTTATGAAGAAAAACTTAAATTATGCTTACCTGATAATTTTATTTTCCTCAGATGGAAAGACTCCACAGCTCCCCACGCGTTTTTTTATGTGGGGCGTCTGTATTTTTATTCTACTGGCACCTTTTCACCCTGATATTTCTTCTACTATTCCTTGTTCCCTCGGCAGAATGACTGGGGGATGAGGGAAGTGGGAGGAGTATTTAAGCCTTTGACTGGGGTACCTTTGCCTCCTCCTGGTGGCCAGGTTCTTAATTCCCAAAAGTAATGAATGCAGCTGTGGACTCTTTCCATCTGAAGAAAAGAAAATTATCAGGTAAGCATAATTTAAGTTTTTAGCATTTGAAATAGCTGATTTAGCCTGTGGTATCCCCACCTATACTGAAAGCTTCTATACTGGAGTATACGCTATATAAACACAGCCAGCAGAAGAAATTACACTCTCAGTGGGGTGAAGGATAGTTAAGTAATAAAATGTTAATTTGCTATTGTTCTCTCTAAGTATTTGAACTTTGGTTTTCCAGACAAATATAAGATAAGGAAGCAAGTCTGTGTACACACAATGATAACATATAGAGATATGATATTACCTGCAAGCTTAACCCATTGTAACATGCTGTTGTTTAAAAGCAGAAAACCATCAAATTCATATACACAAACCTGTAAAAAGAAATTTCTCATACATTTTATACTCTGCAGCTGGTATAATAAGTTGTTGAAAATACAATTATATAAAAATATTTTTACAGTGTACTGTCCCTATCGTTATTCTTTTCTCTTGGCTCCTTTGTTTTTGTTTCACCTCTTTCCACACAGCGTACTGAGTGAGGTAAGCTCAGGAAAATGCATGTGTCTTGTGCAATATATCAAACAGTTAATATCGCTGTCCAGCACTTTCCTTATTACTCACGTGCAAGCTGCAGGGGCCTGCAACCCCAAGAAACAAAAGGTAAAAATACGACAGCAGCACTGTAAATTGCATTTTCTCCAACATTGGTGTGTCCGGTCCACGGTGTCATCCATTACTTGTGGGATATTCTCCTCCCCCACAGGGAAAGGCAAGGAGAGCACACAGCAAGAGCTGTCCATATAGTCCCTCCCAGGCTCCGCCCCCCCCAGTCATTCTCCTTGCCGCTCTGAACAAGTAGCATCTCCTCGGGGATGGTGAGGAGTTTGTGGTGTTTAGTTGTAGTTTTTTATTCTTCTATCAAGAGTTTATTTTAAAATAGTGCTGGTATGTACTATTTACTCTGAAACAGAAAGAGATGAAGATTTCTGTTTGTGAGAGGATTATGATTTTAGCAGACAGTAACTAAAATCGTTTGCTGTTTCCACATAGGACTGTTGAGATGAAGTAACTTCAGTTGGGGGAAACAGTTAGCAGACTTTTCTGCTTAAGGTATGACTAGCCATATTTCTAACAAGACTGTGTAATGCTGGAAGGCTGTCATTTTCCCCTCATGGGGATCGGTAAGCCATTTTCTTAGTCTCAAACAGAATAAAGGGCTTATTATGGGCTATAAACTGGTAGACACTTTTAGGGGCTAAATCGATTGCTTTATTTAAGTATTATATGCAGTTTGAAGTTGTATTTCACACTTTTATAACATTGGGGAACGTTTTTAGCACCAGGCACTTGTTAAGACACCTTCCCAGTCAGGAAGGGCCTTTCTCTGTAGTAGGCAGAGCCTCATTTTCACGCCATTACTGTGCAGTTAATTTTGAGTTCAGTACATGCAGCTGCATGTGTGAGGGTCTGGAATCCACTAAAAACGTTCCTAGAAGGCTTCATTTGGTATCATATACCCCCCTGGGATTGGTGAAGTTGCAGCAAAGGCTGTGGCTGGGACTGTAAGGGGGTTAAAATTAAGAACGGCTCCGGTTTCCACATTTTAAGGGTTAACAGCTTGAAAATTGGGGTGCAATACTTTGAATGTATTAAGACACTGTGGTGAAAATTTGGTAATTCCTTCATAGTTTTTCACATATTCAGTAATAAAGTGTGCCCTGTTTAACATTTAAAGAGACAGTAACGGTTTTGTTTTAAAACGGTTTTTGTGCTTTATTAACCAGTTTAAGCCTGTTTAACATGTCTGTACCTTCAGATAGATCATGTTCTGTATGTATGGTAGCCAATGGGGTTCCCCCTTCAAATATAGTGTGATAATTGTGCCATTGCGTCCAAACAAAGTAAGGACAGAACTGTCACAAATTGTAAAGTTGCCCAGGATGATTCCTCAGATGAAGGAAGTAGACATAGTTCTACATCATCTCCTTCTGTGTCTATACCAGTTATGCCCGCGCAGACGACCCCTAGTACTTCTAGCGCGCCAATGCTTGTTACTATGCATTAATTGACGGCAATAATGGATAACTCCATAGCTAATATTTTATCCAAAATGCCAGCATTTCAGAGAAAGCGCGATTGCTCTGTTTTAAACACTGTAGAGCAGGAGGGCGCTGATGATAATTTTTCTGTCATACCCTCACACCAATCTGAAGTGGCAGTGAGGGAGGGTTTGTCAGATGGGGAAATTTCTGATACAGGAAGAATTTCTCAGCAGGCAGAACCTGATGTTGTGACATTTAAATTAGAGCATCTCCGCGCATTACTTAAGGAGGTGCTATCTACTCTGGATGATTGTGACAATCTGGTCAACCCAGAAAAATTGTGCAAGATGGACAGTTCCTTGAGGTCCCGGTGCACCCTGATGCTTTTCCGATACCTAAACGGGTGGCGGACATAGTGAATAAGGAGTGGGAGAAGTCAGGCATACCTTTTGTCCCTCCTCCTATATTTAAGAAATTGTTCCCTATGGTCGACCCCAGGAAGGACACATGGCAAACAGTTCCTAAGGTCGAGGGGGAGTTTTCTACTCTAGCCAAGCGCACGACCATTCCTATTGAGGACAATTGTGCTTTCAAAGATCCTATGGATAAAAAATTGGAGGGTTTGCTTAAAAAGATTTTTGTACAGCAAGGTTACCTCCTTCAACCTATTTCGTGCATTATTCCTGTCACTACAGCGGCGTGGTTCTGGTTCGAGGAACTGGAAAAGTCGCTCAGTAGGGAGACTCCGTATGAGGAAGTCATGGACAGAATTTACGCACTTGTTAGCTAATTCCTTTTATTCCTTTATTTTAGACGCCGCTTTGCAGTTAGCGAGGTTAGCGGCAAAAAATTCAGGGTTTACAATTGTGGCGCGCAGAGCGCTCTGGCTAAAGTCTTGGTCGGCGGATGTATCTTCCAAGACAAAATTGCTTAATACCCCTTTCAAAGGTATGACCCCTTTTGGGCCAGAATTGAAAGAGATTATTTCAGTCATCACTGGGGGAAAGGGCCATGCCCTCCCACAAGATAAACCTTTCAAGGCTAAGAATAAGTCCAATTTTCGTTCCTTTCGCAATTTCAGGAACGGACCGGCTTCCAACTCGGCAGCCTCTAGACAAGAGGGTAACGCTTCCCAGACTAAACCAGCTTGGAAATCAATGCAAGGCTGGAACAAGGGTAAACAGGCCAAGAAACCTGCTGCTGCTACCAAGACAGCATGAAGAGGTAGCCCCCGATCCGGAACCGGATCTAGTAGGGCTCAGACTTGGGCAAGAGATGTTCAGGATTCCTGGGCACTAGAAATAGTCTCTCAGGGTTATCTTCTAGAATTCAAGGAACTACCCCCAAGTGGAAGGTTCCACATGTCTCACTTATCTTCAAACCAAGTAAAGAGACAGGCATTCTTACATTGTGCAGAAGACCTGTTAAAGATGGGAGTGATACTCCCAGTTCCAACTGTGGAACAAGGTCAGGGGTTTTACTCAAATCTGTTTGTAGTTCCCAAAAAAAGAGGGAACTTTCAGACCAATTCTGGATTTAAAAATTCTAAACAAATTTCTCAGAGTGACATTGTTCAAAATGGAAACTATTCGAACGATTTTACCTACAATCCAGGAGGGTCAATTTATGACTACCGTGGATCTAAAGGATGCGTATCTGCATATTCCTATCCACAAAGATCATCATCAGTTCCTAAGGTTCGCCTTTCTGGACAAACATTACCTATTGTGGCTCTCCCATTCGGACTAGCCAATGCTCCAAGGATTTTCACAAAGGTGCTCGGGTCCCTTCTAGCGGTTCTAAGACCCAGGGGCATTGCAGTGGCACCTTACTTGGACGACATCCTAATTCAAGCGTCTTCTCTTTCAAAGACAAAGGCTCACACAGACATTGTTCTAGCCTTTCTCAGATCTCACGGGTGGTAGGTGAACATAGAAAAAAGTTCCCCGTCTCCGTCAACAAGAGTCCCTTTCTTGGGAACAATAATAGATTCTTTAGAAATGAAGATTTTCCTGACAGATGTCAGAGAGTCAAAGCTTCTAAACGCTTGTCAAGTTCTTCACTCTGTTCTACGACCTTCCATAGCTCAGTGCATGGAAGTAGTAGGGTTGATGGTTGCAGCAATGGACATAGTTCCTTTTGTGCGAATTCATCTAAGACCATTACAACTGTGCATGCTCAAACAGTGGAATGGGGACTATACAGACTTGTCTCCAGTGATTCAAGTAGATCAGAAGACCAGAGACTCACTCCGTTGGTGGCTGACTCAGGATTACCTGTCCCAGGGAATGAGCTTCCGCAGACCAGAGTGGGTCATTGTCACGACCGACGCCAGTCTATTAGGCTGGGGCGCGGTCTGGGATTCCCTGAAAGCTCAGGGTCTATGGTCTCGGGAAGAGTCTCTTCTCCCGATAAACATCCTGGAACTGAGAGCGATATTCAATGCTCTCCGGGCTTGGCCTCAACTAGCAAAGGCCAGATTCATAAGATTCCAATCAGACAACATGACGACTGTTGCTTACTTCAACCATCAGGGGGGAACAAGGAGTTCCCTGGAGATGAGAGAGGTGACCAAGATCATCAAATGGGCGGAGGATCACTCCTACCACCTGTCTGCGATCCACATCCCAGGAGTGGAAAACTGGGAGGCGGATTATCTGAGTCGTCAGACCTTTCATCCGGGGGAGTGGGAACTCCACCCGGAGGTGTTTGCCCAGTTGACCCAATTATGGGGCATTTCAGACATGGATCTGATGGCGTCTCATCAGAACTTCAAGGTTCCTTGCTACAGGTCTAGATCCAGGGATCCCAAGGCGACTCTAGTGGATGCATTAGTGGCGCCTTGGACTTTCAACCTAGCTTATGCGTTTCCACCATTCCTTCTCATTCCCAGGCTGGTAGCCAGGATCAAACAGGAGAAGGCCTCGGTGATTTTGATAGCTCCTGCGTGGCCACGCAGGACTTGGTATGCAGACCTGGTGAATATGTCATCGGCTCCACCATGGAAGCTACCTTTGAGACAGGATCTTCTAGTACAAGGTCCATTCGAACATCCAAATCTAGTTTCTCTCCAGCTGACTGCTTGGAAATTGAACGCTTGATTTTGTCTAAGCGTGGGTTTTCGGATTCTGTGATAGATACTCTGGTACAAGCCAGAAAACCTGTGACTAGAAAGATTACCATAAAATATGGAAAAGATATATCTGTTGGTGTGAATCCAAGAGATTCTCATGGAGTAAGATTAAAATTCCTAGGATCCTTTCCTTTCTCCAAGAAGGTTTGGATAAGGGATTATCAGCGAGTTCTCTAAAAGGACAGATTTCTGCTTTATCTGTCTTGTTACACAAACGACTGGCAGCTGTGCCAGATGTTCAAGCTTTTGTTCAGGCTTTGGTCAGGATCAAGCCTGTTTACAGACCCTTGACTCCTCCCTGGAGTCTAAATTTGGTTCTTTCAGTTCTTCAAGGGGTTCCGTTTCAACCCTTACATTCCATAGATATCAAGTTGTTATCTTGGAAAGTTCTGTTTTTGGTTGCTATTCTTCTGCTAGAAGAGTTTCTGAATTATCTGCTCTGCAGTGTAAGCCGCCCTATCTGGTGTTCCATTCAGATAAGGTTGTTTTGCGTACTAAACCAGGTTTCCTTCCAAAGGTATATTAACCAGGAAATAGTTGTGCCTTCTTTATGTCCGAATCCAGTTTCAAAGAAGGAACGCTTGTTACACAATTTAGATGTAGTCCGTGCTTTAAAGTTCTATTTAGAAGCAACAAAGGATTTCAGACAAACGTCTTCTCTGTTTGTAGTTTATTCTGGCAAGAGGAGAGGTCAAAAAAGCTACTGCTACCTCTCTTTTCTTTTGGCTGAAAAGCATTATACGATTGGCTTACGAGACTGCCGGACGGCAGCCTCCTGAACAAATCACAGCTCACTCTACTAGGGCTGTGGCTTCCACATGGGCCTTCAAGAACGAGGCTTCTGTTGATCAGATATGTAAGGCAGCGACCTGGTCTTCTCTGCACACTTTGTCCAAATTCTACAAATTTGATACTTTTGCTTCTTCGGAGGCTATTTTTGGGAGAAAGGTTTTGCAAGCCGTGGTGCCTTCTGTTTAGGTAACCTGATTTGCTCCCTCCCTTCATCCGTGTCCTAAAACTTTGGTATTGGTTCCCACAAGTAATGGATGACACCGTGGACCGGACACACCAATGTTGGAGAAAACAGAATTTATGCTTACCTGATAAATTACTTTCTCCAACGGTGTGTCCGGTCCACGGCCCGCCCTGGTTTTTTAATCAGGTTTGAAGAATTTCTTTCTCTATACACTACAGTCACCACGGCACACTATAGTTTCTCCTTTTTTTCTCCTAACCGTCGGTCGAATGACTGGGGGGGGCGGAGCCTGGGAGGGACTATATGGACAGCTCTTGCTGTGTGCTCTCCTTGCTTTTCCCTGTGGGGGAGGAGAATATCCCACAAGTAATGGATGACACCGTGGACCGGACACACCGTTGGAGAAAGTAATTTATCAGGTAAGCATAAATTCTGTTTTAAATGCTCAATTTTATTCCAGCATAGAGGGAGCAGATGAAGACAACGTTTCGGGCATTCTGCCCTAATTCATGTCATAACAGGAAATACCAATAATGCTCACCTTTATACATTGCACCAGGTGACTAATTAACAATCTCATTAACATTCTTGTTAACTCCTTCATGCATTTTTCAGAATTGCTTATGTAACATATACACCTAGTATTGTCTAATGTAATTACAATAAAAACAATACATCTTAGAAGACAGCAACGAATGTCTACACAAATAAATTCCTATTCCTTTTGGATACATAGTTTATAAATCCAGTGCGCTTCTCGCCTCTTAAGATA
Organism: Bombina bombina; assembly: GCF_027579735.1. NCBI lineage: Eukaryota > Metazoa > Chordata > Amphibia > Anura > Bombinatoridae > Bombina > Bombina bombina. The sequence goes on from NC_069500.1 coordinate 1,123,166,271, forward strand.
TAAATCTCTATTACCTCCCCTTCTTAAAGGGACATTCAACACTGCCCACAACATTAATCTATGTTGAAAAACTAAAAATAAAGATCAAGCTGCAACGTACCTCCTTTCTCTAACTTCCTGCCTTCACTGTTTAATCCTCTACGATCACTTCCAAATTGTTGTCCTAATATGGCTGCTTAACTCCCCCCACCGTGACGTATAGAGCTTCTTCTTCAAACTAGCTGCCAGTTATATCCCATCTCTCCTACTTCAATGCAAAGAGCATTCACGGCCGTTAGCGCATGCGCGATACACTAGGAACACTAAAAGCGGAACCATAATAAGCCAATTTGTTTCAGAGTAATATAAGCGGAACGGAAACAAATTGGCTTATTATGGTTCCGCTTTTAGTGTTCCTAGTGTATCGCGCATGCGCTAACGGCCGTGAACACGCTTGGATTGCAGTCCGAGGAATGGGCTATCATTGGCTGCTGGTTTGAAAAAGAAGGTGAATACGTAACGGTGGGGGGAGTTAGGAAGCCATGTTAGGACACCAATTTGGAAGTGATTGTAGAGGATTCAACAGTGAAGGCAGGAAGTAAGAGAAAGGGGGCACGGTGCAGCTTGATCTTTATTTTTAGTTTTTCAACATAGATTAATGTTGTGGGCAGTGTTGAATGTCCCTTTAAGGGGGCAACATGTTCAATAATTTGAAACCTGAGTTGAGAGACAGAATGACCAGCTAAAACAAAATGATGAGCCACCGGAGCAATTCTGAAAAATGCATGAAGGAGTTAACAAGAATGTTAATGAGATTGTTAATTAGTCACCTGATGCAATGTATAAAGGTGAGCATTATTGGTATTACCTGTTATGACATGAATAAGGACAGAAGGCCCAAAATGTTGTCTTCATCTGTTCCCTCTATGCTGGAACAAAATTGAGCATTTAAATTACATTTCACAGTGATGCAGTGATGTGCAGTCACTAGAGGCAGGTGAGGCAGTGCATCACCTCTCATATGGGCAAAAATATATTTTTTTTTATTGGCTTTAAAAAAAATTGTAATTTTTTTTTCCCAGCATTTTTTTTCCTCACAGCTATATGTTGTGCAATGAAGAGGCACAAGCAGGTCTGCCCACCATTATACAACATGCTGCGCCATCTACTGGATGCAAGTGGTTAAGATCATTGCATGGCCCATTAACTGCTTATTTGAGGCAGTCCTATTTGGGCTGGACCAATCCAGCGAGAGGCATTAGTAAGTGGAACATAGGGTTGGGGCTGGATGTTAAATCATATAAAACAAAACAAGAACGGAAAAAAACAACTTTCATATATTTTGTTGCTGTCCTGTGAACCTGCTAGCTTTGCTAAAGTGAAAAAGAGAGTTCTGTTCTTCCCCTCTAAGTGCAGTGGAATGTGCCACTGTCACTTCCTGAATCCTTCCAGAGCAGGAGAGAGGCACAGAGAGCAGTGTTTCACCCACATCTTATTAAAGTAAGATTTTACTGAAAGAGATTCTGTTAGTGAAAATGATAATTTAATGAATGTTGTTTAGTGTTTGTTTACTCTTTGATAGCAGGGTCGTTTTTGTATTTTGTTTACTCAAACTTTACACCCACTAACTTAGCAGCTTGCCTCTGTACTTCACACTAAATTATAGACTAATCTTCTGAACTCTCTGTAGCTCTGCTGTTTTATTACTTTAAAATGCAGTGGTCCCCCCCCCCCCTTGTGTGTGTGTCTCTCTCTCTATCTATCCATCTCTCTCCTTATGTGTTGTTCTCCCCCATGGTCTCTTTCTCTCTCTGTCTCTCTCTGTCTCTCTTCCTCCCCCTCTGACTCTCATCCCTTATGTAATGAAAGAATCTATAAGCATAATTTGCAGCATTAAAGTAAAAAGTATGTTTTAAACATATTTTAATGGGCATGGATTTCTAGATCTCATAATCAGAGCAAGCATTGTGTTATCTGTTACAATCCTTTAAACTAAAATCAGATGTTTACTAAGTTGACCAGTTTTCCAAGACACCATTTAAAGGGACATGAAACCCATATGAAACCCATATGCAAATTTAAATAACTTTCCAATTTACATCTAATATCTAATTTTCTTCATTCTTTTGATGTCCTTTGTTGAAAATCATATCTAAATATGCTCAGTAGCTGCTGATTGGTGGCTGCACATAGATACCTCATGTGATTGGCTCACCCATGTGCATTGCTATTTCTTCAACAAAGGATATACAAAGAATGAAGGCGTATCCTGCCACTGCCTCACCAGCCTCTGACGTCACTGCACGTCACTGCAGTGATGCTGTCGTATTTTTACTCTTGTGCAATATATGGCAGCAGTGTTTTCAACAACATATAGGATGCTTATAAAATGAATAACATTTAGTATAAAGCAGTAACTTAGGCCAATAAATAAATAAAAGTCAGGAACTCGTTATGTTCAGAATCCACTTATTTGCTGAACAACCTCACCGGATAAAGAAAGCAGCCGGTTAAGACTGAACTGAAGCTTTAAAAAACTGTGTAGTCCTCAGCTTGCAGGGAAAAAGTTACATTACAACCTATTGATGGCTTGACATTCCCAGTGGTCCAGTACGACTTAGAAATTGCAGCGGACGACTTAGGAACTTTTTCCTATCTTTACCATTGAGTGGACTAATAACTTTTTCCTTCTGAGCTAGTAGCTTTTAATCCCTGATTAGTTAACCATAGTGATATTTTTCCATCCCTGTTTACAACATTTATTAAAACCAATAAAATGCAGGAATAGTGATCTAATATTGCAGATGGACGTGGATTGTGTCACAGACCATTCCACAAACAGAAGGGACATAGTCCGTCAAACGTTTCGCCATGTCATGTTTTTTTCAAGGACGTATTCCTTTTTAATCTTTTGTGCAATTACACTATTGCAATTTTTTTTTTTTTTTTTTTGAAGAGTGGAGATTCACTCCTTATACTTTTTATTGTGTCTTTCTATTATGCACCTTCACTATTTATATATAGGTAACAATCTCTATGTAGAAATGGGGTATCTGTATCTGTCTGCCCACTCCTGAAGTTAAATGGAAAAAAAAACTCGGTCTCATTGTATTCACAACTTTAAACACAAACTTTTTTTTCTTTCATGTAATTAGCAAGAGTCCATGAGCTAGTGACGTATGGGATATACATTCCTACCAGGAGGGGCAAAGTTTCCCAAACCTTAAAATGCCTATAAATACACCCCTCACCACACCCACAATTCAGTTTTACAAACTTTGCCTCCCATGGAGGTGGTGAAGTAAGTTTGTGCTAGATTCTACGTTGATATGCGCTTCGCAGCAGGTTGGAGCCCGGTTTTCCTCTCAGAGTGCAGTGAATGTCAGAGGGATGTGAAGAGAGTATTGCCTATTTGAATACAATGGTCTTCCTCTAGGGGATCTATTTCATAGGTTCTCTGTTATCGGTCGTAGAGATTTCTTCTCCTACCTCCCTTTTCAGATCAACGATATTCTCTTATATACCATTACCGCTACTGATTCTCGTTTCAGTACTGGTTTGGCTTTCTACTATATGTAGATGAGTGTCCTGGGGTAAGTAAGTCTTATTTTTTTGTGACACTCTAAGCTATGGTTGGGCACTTTATATGTGAAGTGTTTAAACTTATATTTGCCATGATTAAAGATAATCGGTATTCCTTCATTCAGACTGTCAGTTTCATTATTTGGGATAATGCATATGAATATATATTTTTCTTACCTTGAAAATTTTCAATTGACTATTTTTTCCTGCGGGCTGTTAGGCTCGCGGGGGCAGAAAATGCTTCTTTTTATTGCGTCATTTTTGGTGCAAACTTTTTTGGCACAAAATTTGGTCATTTCCGGCGCCTTAGTTGACGTCTTTTTTTTTTTTACGCATGTGTATTGACGTTTTTTTGTGCCAAAAAATTTGGGCGTCGGTTTTGGCGTCTGAGGATCATATTTGGCGCCAAAAGATATGGGCGTTGTATTCGGCACCAATAATGTGGGTCACATTATTTAAGTCTCATATTTTTTGCTGCTTCTGGTTGCTAGAAGCTTATTTGTTTTGCATTTTACTCCCATTCCTGAAACTGTCATTTAAGGAATTTGATAATTTTGCTTTATATGTTGTTTTTTTCTATTACATATTGCAAGATATTTTGTATACTGTTCCTGAATCAGAACATGCTAACGGATTCCTGTTGACTGATATCAGTCCTACCAAAGCTAAGTTAATTTATTTATTTTTTTACATCTTTTATTTATTATCAGCAGGGATAACATTAGATTTCATAGTAACAAAGAGTTCATAACATAAAATTCTTCTAAAAAGATAACATATGATAAGATATTAATTTCATATCAAATTCATCAATTCGATAAATCAATAAGAAAGACAAAAAAAAATTTCTAATCTTGAACCGTTGATATGAGTTACTACTTAGTTCAATCTGACTAGATATAAGTCTGCTGGATTTTCCTTTTAAAATAACAAAAATAAACCAGAGAGATAATATTCCTGGAATGGATTAACTTAACTATTTCTTGTGTTAGATTGTTTGCTTTTCTTTTTCTCTTTTTCTCCTTTTACTTTTGAATGTATCAAATTATGTCCAGAGCTGAGGGGGAGAGGGAAGGGAAGGGGGAGAAAAAAAAAAAAAAAGCTGTTTGTTGTTCAGATAAGATAAGTTAAGTTACCATATGTCTAATAACACATTTTCGGTATTCCGAAATGGATAGATTAAAGTATCAATCTCGCTAGGGGGGAATATCCTAATAAATCTTGACCACTTTTGAAAAAAACTAGTTATCTCTTGCTCCGAATTCAAGTTCGTTGCTAGTTGTTCAACTATACATTGTTTCCTAAGATAGTTTTTAATCTCTGTTATTGATGGTATAATATTGTGCTTCCAGTCCTTAAATAACAAATTTCTAGCTGCTAAAATGATTAGATTTATTATTCTTACTTCTTTTAAAGTTGGACTCTTATCTTTCAAGAAAATTATATCTATGCCTGTAAGCTTTAGAGGAGTTATTTTTAAGACTTTTTCTATCCAAAATTCTATTTTAAGCCAGAATTGTTGCAGTTTAGGGCATACATAAATTATGTCGGCCGCTGGTAATCTACATTTAGGGCAGCTATTAAAGTTTGTATTATGCCATGTATAACCTTTATCTGGGGAATAGTATGTTAAGTGTATGAGTTTCACATGGGATTCCCTCCAAGTCTCAGCTATTGTGGTCTCAAAAAGTAAGACTATAGAACGTAAAACCTGCTTCTTATGATCAATATTAATCATAAAGAGGTTTGTCCATTTTTGAGCTATTTGTTTGACACACTCTTCACCCTTAAACCCTACCATATATGTGTACCATGGAGAGATAGAGGTACGTCCGGCTTTAATCAGAACTGGCCAATTCCCTAACCTACCGCATGTCCAGTTCCATGGGAACTTATGAATTAATTGCGTTACGTAGTGTCTAACTTGCAGATATGTAAAAAAGTCACGATTATCCAAGCTATATTCTTGTTTTAAGTCTTCAAAGGATTTAATGTTCCCCGTCTCAAAATTAACCACTTGTCATGCATAGTATATTCCCTGCCTCTTCCATTTCATCAGAATGGATGAAGAAGTTCCTTCTTGGAATTCTGGATTACCAATAAGGGTTTGATGTTTAGGTATATCTGTGTTAATTCCAACTTTTGCTCCAATCCTTTTCCACGCCTTAATGATTATAGAGATTGTTTTAAACTTCTTTGCTTGTTTAGGAATAGAATTATAAGACAAGTGCAGCAAAGATAGTGGAATTAGAGGGAATATTATGTTTGCCTCAAGATCATTGTCTGTGAAATAATCTGCTTCTGCTATCCAGTCAGAAGCTATACGACCTAGAAAAACAAGATTATAGTAATGCAGATCAGAGAGTGCCAGTCCGGCATATTGTTTAGGGAAGGCTAGTTTTTTAAGTGAAATTCTAGGTTTTTTTGAATACCATATAAAACTTCTAAGAGTAGAATTAAATTTCTTTATATCATATATTTTAATCAGAACAGGAAGGTTCTGCAAGATATAGAGAATCTTGGGAAGGATAGTCATTTTGTAAAGAGCTATTCGCCCTGAGATGGAGAGTGGCAGATGTTGCCAATTCTTCATATAGCTCAGAGCTTGTTTTAATATAGGAGATATATTTAGAGAGTACCAATCTTTAGGATTATCTGATATTATGATTCCTAGATACCTAAAGGAACTTCTAACTAGTTTGTAAGGATGTTTTGTGCAGGAATCTTTAGTTTTCCTCAGCCACAATAGTTCAGACTTTGTGTTGTTTATTTTATATCCTGAACATCGACCGTATAAATCTACTATTTTATTAAATTTGGGAATATTTGACGATGTGTTTGAGATATATAGTAGCAGGTCATCTGCATATAGGGAGACCTTCACCTCTTTTTTATGAATTTTTATTCCCTCAATCTGATGTCTAACTTTCAATGCAAGTGGTTCAATTGCTAGGTCGAATAATAGAGGTGAAAGAGGACATCCTTGACGGGTTCCTCTTTCCATTCTAATTGTATCTGATACATGCCCATTAATAACTAGACTCGTGGATGAATATAAACATATATTTTCCACCAGTTTATAAAATTTGTTATCAATTCCAAAGCGTTGTACGGCATCTAATAAGAACTCGTGATTAACACGATCAAATGCCTTTTCGGCGTCTACCGCTAATATTGCGGCATCAGACTGTTCTTTCAATGTACTCTCTTCAACATTCTTAAAGTAGTCAATAATTAGAAGTAATTGCCTAATTTTTGCTGCTGAACTGCGGTTGCGAATAAAGCCCACTTGGTCTTTATGAATGACATCTGCTATCCCCTCTTGTAATCTTGCTGCTAAAATTGATGTGAATATCTTATAATCGCAGTTTAACAGTGCTATTGGTCTATATGAGTCCTGTTCGCTGGATCTTTCCCAGGTTTAAGTAGAAAGATAGTATTAGATTCTAAAAATGTATTTGGCATTTGGACCTCGCCTGAGAAATATTGGTTAAAGAGTTTAGTTAAGTGGGGAATTAAGGTAGGTGCCATGATTTTATAAAAATCGTTAGGCATGCGTCCGGACCAGGAGCTTTCTCAAGTTTTAATGATTGGATAGCTTTTGAGACTTCGAGCTCAGAAATAGGCCCATTTAATTTCTGGCTGAACTCAGATTTGAATTTCGTGATCTTTAAGTCTTTCCAGAACACATACCTAGCCGACTTATCCATAGGTGTAGATGAATAAATTATTTTATAATGTTGGTAAAAAGATTCCAATATGTCTTCTGGGGCATTCCAATGACTATCCTTGATCTTTATTGATTCTATTGTTGGTGATTTTTTTTACTAGTTTAGATAGCAGCTTACCTGATTTATTTCCATATTTATATAGGTTCGCTTGATATTTTAGTTCTGATCGAATTGTTGAGGCTGTTAAGAAGGAATCCCGTTCTGTTATTTGCTTTTCCTTTAATCCAGAATTACGCTTGCCCCTCGCCATATAGGCGATTATTTCTCCCCTTAATACCGCTTTCGCTGTCTCCCAGACAACTGAGAAGTTAGATACTGATCCAATATTAAACTGAAAAAATTCTTCTAGTTTATTTTTTAGCCAATTACTGAATTTCGGATCGTTATTTAAATATTTTGGATAGAAAAAAATGCGTTCTTCTTGTAGATAGATTTACTGGGATATCTAGCATCACAGGGGCGTGATCTGAGATACAAATTTCTGAAATGGTAGCTCTGGCTCCTCTTTGATATAAGCTATCATTTACTAAAATAAGATCAATTCTGGATAATGATTTAAATGCCTTTGAATAACATGTATAATTTTTTAAATCCAGGTTTTGGACCCGCCAGATATCTCTGACGGCTAGATTTTGAAAGATAGTGTTAAAAATTTTTGCTTCCAAGTTATCTTTTTTAGTTTTTTTTGCGCAGTACCTCTTCTCAGTCTATCGAGGGGACATCGGGGGGCCATATTAAAATCACCTGCAACTATTACATAACCTTCTGCTACTTGAAGTAGTTGAGATTGGAGGGAGTCCCAGAATTCTGGTTTAATTGTGTTGGGGGCATATAAGTTGCATATTGTATATATAGATCCTGCTATTTTCAATTTTAGTATTAAATATCTGCTTTCTAAGTCTACTATTGTGAGTAGTTTGTCATATACTAATTTTTTTCCTAGTAAAATAGCTACCCCGTTTTTTCTATTGGAGGTCGGAGCGCAAATTACTTCTGACACCCATGTCGATTTAAGTTTCATGGATTCCTCTAGATTTAAATGTGTCTCTTGAATTAGTGCTATTGATGTATTAATCCTTTGTAAGTGTGATAAAATCATTTTTCGTTTAATAGGGGATGTAATTCCCCCTATGTTCCATGTTGTGAGTCTAAGATTTTTACCCATCTAGTATATATTTATTAGTGTAAGTAGCAGATATGCAACAAAAAAAAAAAAAAATAAATAAATAAGGAGAAAAAAGGAAAGAAATAAAGGTCTCCCTCAGCTCTGGAATTACAAAAAGTTTATCTATTATTAATATCATGGTATAGATATGCAAGAATCTATTGATGGTATGGGAGAAAAAGAAACATAGAAAAAATGTATCTAATCGATGGTTAAAACCCATGCTCTGCTAATTTTTTCTCTGCCTCGGCTACTGTTTGAAAAAAAAATGTTTGACCTTCTACAGTTACCTTGAGCCTAGCAGGATAGATAACTGTGGCTTGCCAGCCGACCTTTAGCATTTTTCCACAGACTGGGGAGAGCTCCTTTCTCTTAGAAGATATCTCCATAGAGAAATCTTGAAATAACAATATATTTGAGCCCTCATAGACCAAGAGCTGCTTTTTTCGGTAATATTGCATAAACAGCAATTTATCCTGATAATTTAAAAATTTTGCGATAATTGGTCTTGGTTTAGAGACATTTGGAAATCTCCCCAATCTGTGAACTCTCTCTATCAGAAAAGGCGTAGGTGGTGGGGGAATGTTCAGCAATTGAAGGAGTGTGTCATGAATTTCATTAGATCTTCTTGCTGTACAGATTCTGGGTATCCTATAATTCTTAAATTATTCCTCCTTGCCCTATTCTCAAGATCATCTATTTTAGCTTGGAGTTTATTTATTAACTTTTGGTTTCCCTCAATTTTTCGGGTCTGAATATTTGTCTTATCCTCAAGATCAGAAATTCTCTGTTCTATTTCTTGTAGTCTCCCAGCGAACTGTTTCACTTCTATTGCTAGTGATGCGATGTCCTGCTTTATTTCATTTTTTAGGGAATCAAATTTAGGTGATATGGCCTCTAGGATACTAGAGACTAAAGATTGTGTGTTTTGAGATTCTATGGAGCTTATGCTCTGTGATTGAGCAATAGAGTCGTGTGGTGCTACAGGGGTCTCTATGGGGTTTTTTGTTCTGCGCTCCTTTGATTTTGCTGCCATACCTGGATTAGTCTTGGGAGTGCAAGTGGGGGAAGTGATATATTTGTCCATATACTCAGAAAGAGAGAGAAAAGCAAAAGGGTTCAATCAATGTGTGTGCGTGTGAGAGAGAAAAAAAAAAAAAAGGAGGTGCTGAGAGTGAAAAAAAAAATGCTGGGAGTGATTGTGGGGATAAAAAAAAGAAAAGGGGTGATTAATATGTTCTTATGTGAGTTTGGACCAGAATTGGCAGGGAATGTAAATAGAGACTACTGTGCTAAAGAAAAGAAAGATTCTCATTAAACCATGAGCTATTAATTAACACAGCCAGTTCACTAGCTCCAAAGAAAGAGGCAGAGATCTCATGTAGAAGCCTTTTCTAATTGCTTATATGATTTTGGAATACTAAATTTCAACTTTGTATGCTTAATATAGATCTGTTCTTTAAGAGATATTACAGCCTCTGCAGCAAGATCTTAATTTTTTGAGTAACTATTGTATCAGTATTCTTACAGGTGCTATGGTTTATAATGTGACAGATTTCTGGCCCTTTAGGCTTAGGCTCTCAATTAGTTAAAATACAGACTATTTGTAAATTATATATCACCCCTATAAATCTCACCTCTATAGTTTTTCCTTTAAATATCTAGTAAAAAAATTTAGTGACTACAATAACAGGGATAAGCCATTCAATTATACAATTATTATAAGTTGTAACAAATTCTGGTATTTTTTCTAAAGAGTAATACAAATTCCCTTTTTAGTGAGGTTAACAGGCTCACTGGAAAGAATGGGTTCTATGTTTGCCAATAAGTAGAAAATATATCATGTTATAAAGATAGAAAAAAAAGGCTGCACAGATACTTAATTTTTAGATATTAAAGTAATACCCAGTTCCTGATTTGATTTAAAAAATAATCTAAGTTCCTATAGGCCAAAAAGCCTTGCTGCAGTTCTTACTGAGATTAATAAATACAAAGGTAGTTCTTATGCCAGTTACATATGAATCTAGCTATTAAGCATACTTTAGTCCGTTATCAAGGCAAAGTTAGAAAAGAGTTCTTATAGTTTTTGTAGATAATTTTACTTCCTTGCTGTGCCTTTTATTCATTAAAGGGGAAGTTGTTCTCGAAGTAGCTTGATTTTAACTTCTTAAGCAGGTTTTTTTTTGTTTTTTTTAAGCAGCAAAACTTGTAGGATAGAAAAGTCAATTTTAGTTAAATGCCTTCAATATTTCAACTTTAGCATAAGCCAGAGATCAGGTACAAAGACACAGATTATTCCCCCTTACCCCAATATGTTCCTTGTGCTTCAAGTTGAAGTTGGGTATGGAGCAAAAAAGAAAGTTTGTTCTGAATCCCAACCTTTCAAACTCTTTGCAATCTTTAGACGCTTGGGCTTAGCGGGGTGTCCTTCCAGCTGGTCTCAGCAGGTCCCAGTATGCTGAGTGCCTCCATCTCCGAATCCCTCCGCGCAGTTCCGGGGGTGGAGAGGAGGAAATGAAACCAGGTTCACTATCCTCCGCGCTGAGCTCAATGATCCATCCGCTCACCACACGCAGCACCGGTGGGTGGGAGCGGGCTTGATTGCCCCCGAGGCAGGTCAGGTGCCGGTAAGTTGCTGTGAGGGTCCGCGCTTCAGTTTAGCAAAGGGGAATAATTCAAGGCAGGCTGCTTCTTGGTGCTGTTATGCTGCGGATTGCTAAGTCTGGTTAGCCCGGCATTTCCTCCAACAAGATTTGTAAGAAAAAAAGTCAGCGCTTCACTTGTGCTGCTAGCCAGGGTATTATTCTTTCATTATGGTAAGTTTACCCAGTAAAATGCTCAAATGGGTTATTAGTCTCTCCAGAGAAAGGTCTTTTATCTTAAGCGTATGATATCAGTTTACGCTGTGGAGGGTAGCTGGTGTGTTGGGTTTAACCAGCTGCAGAATTTCCTTCTAACATGAAGGATCCAAGCGCTACAAACCGCCAAGGTGTAACTGCAGGGGAGTGATGTCTGTATAGGTGCTCAGGTGCACTAATGCACAGGTGCAGCCTATGCACAGTCTCCTCCTCTTCCTCTAAGTTAATTTATTTTAATGTTATGAATGTTTATCTTTAGCTATGGTTTGTAATAAGTTATCATGATAAACTTTTACATGCAGAATCTATTAGTATTTATGCTTCATATATTGCTATTCTTTTTACATCTTATGTACAAGAAATACTTAGACATTTATAAGAATATTTTTCTGATTCTATGTTAAAGGCTTTGTCTGACATCGCGCCTTCTAATAAAAAATGTTAGGTCTTTTTCAAACTTCTTTTTTAGTTGATGAAGTTTCAAATGACCAACAACATACTGACTTATCCTTCTCTGATGATGTTTTTTTCTCATTCAGAATTTTATTCATCGGATATTGACACTAACAATTGTACATTTGTTCTTTGTTGAAAAGGTGTTGATTATTTTGGATATTGAGGTAACTAGTTCTTTTTCAAGACTAGCTAACATTTTATTTCTGCTTATTTAATCTTCTGTGTTTTCAGAGGTTTTTTTCCAGTTCCTGATACTAGGGAATGGAATAGGCTGAGAATTTTCTTTTATTCCTTCTTCAAGGGTTTTAAATTATATTCTTTGCCGGCAGTTAATTTCAGTTTTGAGGGTTCCCCAATTTAATGGGGCTATCTCTACTCCTGCTAAATATGCTATTATTTCTATAGCAAAATAGTATTTATTTTCTTTTAGATGGTTGTATCTTATTTAAGGAAAATTATTTATTTTCAGGTTCTTTTTCTTGGACCTGTAATTTATTTGGATGATGTTGCAATTGCTTCATTTTCTGTTTGGATACTTTTAGATCAAGTATCGGATTATGATTTATTTAGCATTGTTAAAGGGACAAAATCTTCTGCTCATTTGAAGTTCAGACTAGGTGCTGTTGCATTGTCTTATTGTCTTGCATTTGTTGATTATGCAAGTCCAGTGTGTTGACTGGTCCTTTAATTTGATTAACATGCTAATAAATTCATTTGTGTCTTCATTTTATTGAATATTTTCGCAAATGAGGTTTAATCTATGTCTTTAGCTGTTTTAGCTAGAAGAATTTTGTGATTTCTAAAAAATCCATATTTCTTTTTTTCCAAGTTAATCAAGTATTTGGTTCATAATTGGATTCAATTCTTAACTGTTACGCTGGGCTTCAAGATTGAGTTCTAAGACTAAAACTTTAATCTTATATTAGTTTTGTTGTTCTAAGGAACGAAATCCTAAATTCTTACCCAATTAACATGTTTTTAATTGGAAGTTTTTTAGTTCAAAATCAGCTCCCTAAATTTGCATGTATGTGCCGTATTCCAGCTTGGCTGGTAAGGGGCAGGTTAAGACTTTTTTTGAAATTTGTTTGGTTCTATTCGATCCAAATTTCTTAGATTTTGGGTACAGAATAAGATTCAGAGTAAAACTGTCTGTGAGAAGTCTTTTTTTCTCTATTATATTCCAGCTATTCCAGTAAGGCTAACACTTTCCTTAAGTGTGTTTCAGTCCTATATATTTTGGGTTTTGATGAAGTGCGGCTGATCACCCGTTGGGGATTAAGCGCTGCTCAGGCCTGGAGTTTTCTGGGGTATTTATTCCAATTCCATTTTTAGGAAATGGGTTTGGGGTTTTATTCAAGACTATTCATTGTTCTAAAGATAAAAAATCTTTCTGAATTGTCATATAAGTATACCATCTTTTAGAATGGTGTTTATATAGTCTATTTTGCCTTTTTTGGTCAGTGATGCATTATTTGTTTACAATAGATACAATAGATGCATATCTTTTTGAGATTCTCTTTTTTGACAATCATTACCAATTTGTTGCTTTTCCTTCTGGTCTAGCGACAGTTCTAAGAATCTTTTCAAGGTTCTCAGTGTTCCTTATTTGGACAGTCTCGTGGTACTGGCTCAGTCTTTTCGTTCTGCGGAATCTCATACGATTCAACTTTGTTTCTTCAAGACACGGTTAGAGGATCTTTTTATCAAAAGCTTCTTGATTCCTCACACAAGGGTCACCTTTTTTAGGTTTCCAGATAGTTTGTGTCAATGTCTTTGTCTCTAACAGACAAGTGACAATTTTATTGAGTTCCGTCTGTCGGAACCTTCAGTCTCTATTATTTCCTTCAGTTGCTATATATGCATGGAAGTTTTAGGTCTCATGGCTGCAGCATTGGATTCGATTCCCTTTGCTCATTTTCATAGGAAACCTTTTCAGTTTTTTATGCTGAATAATGGTGCAGGGATTCTAGGATATCACTTTTTATATCTTCGAATCCTAATGTTTAACTATCTTTGATTCGGTGGTTAAGATCACCATCATTTAGTTCTACAGGTCTCTTCGGTTCTTTCAACCTGGACCATGATTTCTACAGATGCGAGCCTTTTAGGTTGGGAGGCTGTCTGAGGATCTCTGTCAGCACAAGGGGTTTGGAAATCTCAGGAGGCGAGATTACCATTTGATATTTTGGAACTCCTTGCATTCTCAGAGTTCTTCAGTTTGGTTTCGTTTTTGAAGAAGAGACGTTTATTGTTTTTTTCCAGACAATGTCACAACTGTGGCGTATGTCAATCATCAGGGTGGGACTATCAGTCCTTAGGCTGTGACAGAAGTATCTCGGATATTTGCTTGGACTAAATCCAGCTCCTATCTAATTTCTGTGGTCTTTTTCCCACGTATAGACATTTGGGAAGCGGATTATCTCTGTTAGTCAAGCTTTACATCCGGGAGAATGGTCTCTTTGTCTCTTTACTCAGATATGTTTTTCAATTTTTCAGATGTGAGAAATAGATCTGTTGGCATCTCATCTAAAACAAGGAACTTCCCAGGGGCCTATTCAGGTCCGGGGATCCTCAGGCGGAAGTAGTGTATGCATTGACACTTCCTTGGAATTATCATTCTGCCTATATTTTTTTTTTCATCTCTGGTTTTTCTTTTAAGAGTGATTTTCAAAATCATCAGAGAGCAATCTTTGGTGTGGCTCGTGGCTCTAGTATGGCCACACAGGTTTTGGTATATGGTTCTTGTTCGGATCTTCAGTTCCCAATCTTGGTTACTTCCATTAAGGCCAGACCTTATATCTTAACATTCGTTTTTTTCATCAGGAATTCAAATGATTAATTTGATGGTATGAAAATTTAACGCTTAGTACTTAGTCATAGAAGTTTCTATGACTCAGTGATTAATAATATATTGCAGGCTCGTAAATCTGTGTCTAGTAGGATTTATTATCGAGTTTGGAAGATTTACATCTCATGATGCTCTTCTTATGAATTCTCTTGGCATTCTTTTAGAATTCCTAGGATTTTATAGTTCTTCATAAGTTTTTGTCTGCATGTTCCTTGAAAGAACAAATCTCTGCTTTTTCTGTGCTGTTTTACAGTAAGAATTGCTAAATCTTTCTGATATTCATTGTTTTGTTCAGGCTTTGGTTTGTATCAAGCCTGTCATTAAGCCAATTTCTCCTCCTTGGAGTCTTAATTTGGTTCTGAAGGCTTTACAGGCTCTTCTGTTTGAGCATATGCTTTCTTTGAACATTAATTACTTTCATGGAAAGTATTGTTCTTTTTAGACATCTCTTCAGCTAGAACAGTTTTTGAATTATCTGTTCTTTCTTGTGAATCTCCTTTTTCTGATTTTTCATCAGGATAAGGTGGTTTTTGCTGTCCTCATTTCAATTTTTACCTAAAGTTGTAAATTCTAACAACATTAGTAGAGGAATTATTGTCCCTTCCTTGTGTCCTAATCCTAAGAATTCTTTGGTAAGATTCTTATATTCTTTGGATGTGGTAAGAGTTTTTTTGAAATATTATTTTGAAGCTACTCAGATTTCAGACAGACTTCTAGTCTATTTATCTTTTCTGGTCTTAGGAAAGGTCAGAAGGCTTCTGCCATTTCTTTGGCATCTTGGTTAAGCTTTTGATTCATCATGCTTATTTGGAGTCGGGTTAATCCCTGTCTCAGAGGATTATGGCTCATTCTACTAGGTCAGTTTCTACTTCCTGGACTTTTAAGAATGAAGCTTCTGTTGGTCAGATTTGCAAAGCAATGACTTGGTCTTCTTTGCATATTTTTACTAAATTCTACCTTTTTGATGTTTTCTCTTCTTCAGAAGCAGTTTTGGTAGAATGGTTCTTCAGGCAGCTGTTTCGTTTTGATTCTTCTGCTTATAATTTCAGTTTTTTTCATTATAAAAATTGAAACTTTTGATTTGGGTAGTGGATTAATTTTTCAGCGGAATTGGTTGTCTTTATTTTATCCCTCCCTCTCTAGTGACTCTTGCGTGGAAGTTCCACATCTTGGGTATCTGCTATCCCATATGTCACTAGAGTCCATGAGGCCCACCCTTTTTTGTGGTGGTTATGATTTTTTTGTATAAAGCACAATTATTCCAATTCCTTATTTTTAATGCTTTCGCTCCTTCTTATCACCCCACTTCTTGGCTATTCGTTAAACTGAATTGTGGGTGTGGTGAGGGGTGTATTTATAGGCATTTTAAGGTTTGGGAAACTTTGCCCCTCCTGGTAGGAATGTATATCCCATACGTCACTAGCTCATGGACTCTTGCTAATATGAAAGAAATGAATTTATCAGGTAAGTTCTTACATAAATTATGTTTTTTCTTTTTATAAATTCTGCTAACCTACACACACAAATATACGTACTGTGTGTGTGTGTGTGTGTATGTATGTGTGTATATATATATATATATATATATATATACACATACATGCGCACACACACACAAGACAGATGCAAACACACAGAGATCCAGAAACCAATACATGTGCATGTAGAACTGATATTGGCCAGTTACAGATTAGGTTTGCATGGCTGGCCATTATATGGAAGTTCAGGCTCACAATGAAAAGCTTTGCCACAACAAACAAGCACCTGCTTTACACAATAAATAAAGTACTGATTATCCATGTAGTACAAATAGAAGCATTATATACTATAGACACATACAAGCACTGAACAACCACATTAGCACCATGGGCATTGGGCTGGACATCTTTGCTATATAAAATGTAATTTTACTAGCTGTGTAGAATGCTGTGCAGGTGTCTAATGTACAAACTATTAGCTACATTAGAATGTTCTATACTTACATAGATTTATACAAACATTACATAGATAAATAGATAATAACATGAGTTGGTTTAAATATTCATGCACTTTATTTATTAACTTTACATATCATACCATACTTATGCCTCTTTTAAAGATGCTACACAACGGACATCACTAGTAAAACTAACAGACTGATCTCACTATGTGCTTATCTCTGAAGTGGTTGGTATGTTACCATAAAACTTAAAGGGACATCAAACCCAAAAATGTATTTCATGATTCAGATAGAGCATACATACATAAACAACTTTCCAATTTACTTATATGATTGCGCTTCATTCTCTTGGAATCCTTTCTCAAAGGAGCAGCAATGCACTACTGAGAGCTAGCTGAACACATTGGTAAGACAATCACAAGAGGCTTATATGTGCAGCTACCAATCAATAGCTAACTCTCCGCTCCTGAGACTACTTAGGTATGCTTTTCAACTAGAATAACAAGAGAATAAAGCAAATTTGATAATATAAGTAAATTAGAAAGTTGTTTAAAATCGTATGCTCTGTCCGAATCATTAAATAAACATTTTGTTTCATGTCCCTTTAAGTTTATAGAAACAGACAGAAAACAAACATTGTTAAAAGGTTGTCCTCCTCGCTGAAAATCCGTGCTCTGCACAACTGATGTGGTTCCAGAATTCACCTCACTTGTTGGGGCCAGGGTGTTTCTGAAAGCAAAACAAGTATACATATTAGTGTGTCATTGTCCTGACAATAATACAACCTAGGTGGTATGTAGCAGGGGTGACAACGCCTTCTGTCTATGTACTGTGTATGTATTTTGTTATAATGTTATTCTAGACTGATTTCCATTTTATTTTTTTCCAAACTGTTTTCTAATTGGCATTAAGAGTAAAATTAATGTCGGCTTTTGTTGTTTCGTGTAAAAGAAGGATTTTTTTAAATGTACGGTCTTAGCAAGGTGAAAGTTCCTGGGCTGAACTCGTTTTTGTGCGTATGGGGCGTCACATGATGCCCCTAGGAATGATTTGTGCACAAACATCTTTTTGAAAAAGTGCTATCTTTATTATAGATTTTTTTATTTTAAAGGGATGATGAAATCAAAATGTAACATTCATGGGTCAGAAAGAACATGCAGTTTTTAGAGACTTTTCAATTTATTTCTATTAACAAATGTACTTTGTTGTCATGATATCCTTTGTTGAAAACCATACCTAGGTAGCCTTAGGTGCAGCAATGCACTACTGGGAGCTAGATTCTGATTGGTGACTACACTCGTCTCTTGTCACTGACTCACCAGATGTGTTCAGCTAGCTCCCAGTAGTGCATCGCTTCTCTAAAGCTGAATTTAACTATATTCTTCACCTCTTTGCAAGGCTTAAACAAATAATTACATGCAAACAGCAGTGCAATAATAAAAACATTACAGTATTTTCTTTTTTCACTTGCATATCCCTTTAATGTCCATTTCAATTATGTAAGTTTTTTAACTTCAACTAAAATAATAAAACTCTTAAACTCTTGTAGATGTTTGAACAAATTCATATTGGTTCAATTCTAGTAGAAATGTAGGCTAATCTTCATGCACATGTGATGTGCAAATGTTTGAAGAATACCTAAAATACATTTAATTTCAGTTAATAATATAATATGTTGGAAGTAATTTGAAATGAAAATTTGAAGATAACCATAACAACGCTCTAATTTTACTACATATCATTGATGTAGCTGATTATGAAATTAATAATCATCATGACCCTAAAATGTGGGTCTGTAGCTTATTTTCTGGCATTTGTGAGTTTGAGTAAGAATGTATCTGCGGTAAACTGATGTTTTTGCCAAGGTACTAAATTATCTTAAAGGGACATAATACTCAACGATGAATCATTTGAAAGTGATGCAGCATAACTGTAAAAAGCTAACCTGAAAATGTCACCTGAGCATCTCTATGTAAAAAAGAAAGATCTTTTATCTCACAACTTCCTCAGAGTAAGTGCTGTGTAAAAAGTTATACTTCAGCTGCTGTCCAGCTGCAGGTAAAAAAAGGAAAAAATTAACAGCAGCCAATCAGCATCAGCAGTGCTGAGGTCATGAACTCTTTTACTGTGATCTCATGAGATTTCACTTAACTCTCATGAGATTTTATAGTAAACTTCCTTAAATTGATTAGGGAAATAACATTAGTGTGCATGAGGCTCGCTCCCTTGCAGGTCCCGGGACAGGCATACTGATTTGCTGCTTAAAGTCCTTTACAATGGTGTGTGAATACTTAGGACATTTTGAGGTAAAATATCTTTCTTTTTTACATAGAGATGTTCAGGTGATATTTTCTAGTCATCTTTTTACAGCTATGCTGCATCACTTTTAAGTGTTTCAACATTTGGGTATCATGGCCCTTTAACAGACCTAAAAAGACATGGGGTAAAAAAATAAGTGGAATATTACTAACACAAAGGAAGTGCTGAATGTAAAGGAAAAAAAGAGAGAAGTCCATTAAAACAGGAATCCTCTATTTGTACTCAAAATTCATAGTATAGAAGTATAGCTGTTAACCAAGTGAGATAAGTAAATGAAATAATTTTGGCCATAAATAGGTTTTACATCTTCAAAATGTTTAGGAACCTTGTAACTTTGTATTTCAAATAAATAATCTATATTCTGTGGTCCTTTTTAATAAGTGACAGGTTTTGAATTGTATCTATATGCAGAACATATGTAATAATTCATGTTTGTTAATGCATATTCTAAAATATTGTTTTTAGTTTCCATAGGTATATTTTATGGTGATGTTATACTTGATAAAAAAAAAAAGTGCAATTTAATTTTCTAGTTCTTGGCATAACTTTGCCTACCTGTAATGTCACTACTGGAAGTGATTGTTTACATAAGACCCAATTTGTAAACAATTTGGTAATCGTTGAGGTTCACCACTCTGGTCTAGTCTTGAAGCCCAATATCCTTTACCATAGCCGTAACCATCATATTTGTCAAGTGTCCATGCCAATGAAGCCCGAGCTCCAAATCCTTGTGCATCAAGAATATGTGGTGGTGGGCTCCTAAAATAATGGGTAAAACAACATATGTCAGCAGTCAGATCTAATATGTATTACAAGATGAAAGACTCTTATCTATTTCAAATTATTAAAGACATTTTAATCAACTTTCCAATTTACAAATACAAATTATATTATAATATTTCAGTGCTAAGACTTTTAAACAATGTGATAACAAAAAATAATTAAAAGTATTTTAAAAGCAAATGGATGTTCATATGATTCTTCAATGCCACCTAAAAAAAGCAAAGAGAATCTTCCATAGTGTAAAACTGTTTAAATATGATAAAATTGCTCATCTTGGTCTGCTACTCACACAGCACGGAGCTTCATTAGCTCTAAGATAAGTGCCCAGTAATAAACGGATCCAACTCTGTGGCTTGCAGGGGGTTACACATTTATTACAATGTTGAAATAAACACTTTAAGAACAAATAAAATAATATAACAAAGCCGTCTGGGTTATTGGCTACACTATCCTCACACAATGTATGCTCTCACTAGCATGATGATGTTTTTGTGATTACTAGTATAATATTCAAGTAATGATACAGCACCAGCTACTTGCAAACGAGCGATTCTGTGTTAGATCAAGTGAGACCTTGTGACGTCAGTATGCCACCTCTGATGCGCGTTTCACCTGTTGAGCTAATGAAGCTCTGTGCTGTGTGAGTACCCGACCAAGCTGAGCATTTCTATAATATTTCAACAGTTTTACACTATGGAAGTTTCTCTTTGCTTTTTTGAGGTTACGTTGAAGAATCATGTGGACATTCATCTGCTTTTTAAATAAAACCGTGCACGGTGTTGTACACCTTTATTTAGTTTTTCTTAACTTTTCCAATTTTATTCTATCATTCATCTTGATTAGTTCTCCTGGTATCCTTTGTTTAACAGTAACCCTAGGTAAGCTCAGGAGCAATGTTATATATAGCTACAAATACTGCTGCCATAGAATGCTACAGACACTTTATGGTAGAAGTGTTTGCACTTTGTAGAACATTGCTATAAACATTGTTGCAAACACTGCTGCCAGATGGCTGACACGTGCGCACTCCTGAACTCACCTAGGATTACTCTTTCACAAAGGATACCTAGGGAACTAAGCAAAATTGATAATAGAAGTACATTGAAAAGTTGCTTAAAATCGCATACTCTATCTGATTCATGGATGTTTAAGTTTGACCTTAGTGTCCCTTTAACATTTTCCTTTACTACTACATACTGGAAGATAAAAAACATAATATTGGATAACTTTTAACAAAAACAGTAAAGTATACAATGAAAATAAGGATCTAAAAATAAAACAAAGAAACAACCAATGATAACAGCCGAATAACAAAAGATGTTAAGTGAAATGAAGGTCAAGTTCAGGTGACTCGCTCTCGCGGTTCTATATCTTATCAAAAAATAGCACAACCTTCATTCATCATTTTTTTATACATCTTACTCAATTTCGTTTTTATTTACCTTATAAATTGACATTTTCTCTTGTTAAGTGTATCCAGTCCACGGATCATCCATTACTTGTGGGATATTCTCCTTCCCAACAGGAAGTTGCAAGAGGATCACCCACAGCAGAGCTGCTATATAGCTCCTCCCCTAACTGCCATATCCAGTCATTCTCTTGCAAGTCTCAACAAAGATGGACGTAGTAAGAGGAGAGTGGTGTATTATAGTTAGTTTCTTAACTTCAATCAAAAGTTTGTTATTTTTAAATGGTACCGGAGTGTACTGTTTTATCAAAGGCAGCATTAGAAGAAGAATCTGCCTGTGATTTCTATGATCTTAGCAGAAGTAACTAAGATCCATTGCCGTTCTCACATATTCTGAGGAGTGAGGTAACTTCAGAGAGGGAATGGCGTGCAGGTTTTCCTGCAATAAGGTATGTGCAGTAAACATATTTCTAGGGATGGAACTTGCTAGAAAAATGCTGCTGATACCGGATTAATGTAAGTTAAGCCTAAATGCAGTGATTTAATAGCGACTGGTATCAGGCTTATTAACAGAGATACATACTCTTATAAAAGTGTAATATAAAACGTTTGCTGGCATGTTTAATCGTTTTTTTTTTTTTTTTTTTTTTTTTTTTTATTATTTTTTTATTGAAGTTAAGACACTTATCATCACAACAAGAACTCGCCCTGAGGCCAAAGTTACAACAAAGAGATTAATACATTGTCTATACATAGGCATTGTTGAGAAAGCAATAGGCATATATAGCAAGAGAAAATACATTTTGAAATCTGGTTTTGAAGATAGACAGTATCTTGGGCGAGATTAAATAAAACTTCATTTTATAATATATTATTAGCGTATGAGCTCCACATTCTAACAGTATTTTACCTAAGACCAAAATATCAGTCTGTGGAGGGTTATCATAAATATCAGCCACTCTTGGGCCGAGGTAGATAGGGGGGTGGGGGATATTCAGCGGGTAAGCACCGCTATACGAATAGGGAAGGGGGTGGGGGGGACGGAGCCATATATATAGGAACTAGCAGGACATAATACAGTATGCTGGGTTAATTTATAAGCAACAAACTGAACATAGATTTATTTCAGGCTATTGTGGATATTAGAGTTCTCCCCTCCAGGAAAGCGTCTAATACAAAATATAAACCAAGTGTCCCAAGAGGTAAATATATGGGACCAGACGATCAAGGTAGTTCGAAGTTTACCACTACGGGGCAATATTCGGGAGAATTTTAGAATTGTACTAAATGTATGATGCTTTGTAATCATAGGTAAGAGACAACCTTATTGCAATAAATAGAGGTGTATCTAAGCAAGGGAGGCCTAGTCTTCCTGTTATAACTGGTTAATATAACTTGATCTAAATAAATGCTATTAATGTTTACAACATGTTTAGAGGATATGCTTACCTCTATGAGTATATAAACTATTGGTGAACTATAGGTAAGCCTGGTTAAACAAACCCAAACAATAAGAATTTCATACCATAAATCTTACCTAGAGCAATTTGCAGTCTCATATAACAAATATACTATAAGCAGCACCTACTTCTCATTATTAACTGAGCCCTAACTACTACACATAATTAATAATGGAGAGAGTTAGTTGAGGCATATTAAGATAACATAGAGTCATGTTAGGTTAGTGCAGGCATGTCCTATTCGAGATCACAGCAGACACTACTGAGAACTATGGTAGTGTAAAGCAACATGTGGTCAATAGGACACTACAACATTTAGCTATGATAGTGTAACCTAAATAGAGGGGTTTTATGCGTCGAATGTAGCTAAGACTGTTATGAGGTATAGAGCTAGGCAGGGGAAGCAAGGTACTGAAAATAATAGTTACCAATATTGATAGCAGAAAACCTATAAAATAAGGATAACCCAACATTTAGTTAACAACAACACATACTCAAACAACCAAATACAGCAGCTCAGTATAAATCTATAAAAATCTCCTTCTAGTATAAAAATAAAGGAAATTATATTTATAAGTATCATCAGTATCCAGCTAAAAAGATAAGGATACCAATCAGATAATTCAAAGTTAAGCTGAGCTGACAAGGTTAGACTTAGTAGTTTTATTATTATTCGATCCCACATGTATAGGGGCAACCTTAGTTGGGAGAGGCTATGACCCTAGTGGGTTAGATATTAAGGTATAGGTCATCATTGTGAGTTAGAACAAATACAGAATGTTAGCATGGTTAAGGAGTCCAGCTTCTAAGTAACTAGTGAGATAAAACATTTAGTCCCCCTTGCAAAAAACAGAACATAAACCTATAAGTAACCCTGATGTTAGTTCAGATATGTAGGAGTATGTAGGCATATATATAAACAACATTTTTAACAAATAACTATAGCCAGATTTCTATACCAGGCAGCTCTCCAAGATGGAGCAAAAAATGTCAGCGTAACAAATAAGGATAGGAGGCATGAACCATTTTTCTTCATGTTATCTGTGTCTTTTCAAGTCTCTTGTCTGGAATCTAATTCTGTTCTGTTCCCATAGATTATAGCTGAACGGGGTCTGAGGACATATGTGTTTATCTTACTCCAGAAACTACAGATTTGTCCATGTGTCCTATAGTGCTGCATATGATCTGCATTTAAGTCATTATGGGCTGAACTAATACTCGATAAAATTTAGCCTGATATACTTTACGACTCACATGAGATATATAGGGATGATTTAGAACCAAGTATTTGGTCACTCACTGTCCCAATAAATGAGATAAGAAACATGTCTTAGAGGAATCAAAATCAGTTCGTGACAGATGCATAACTGGGACTTGCCGGGAGAACATCTGATTGTGCCTTTGGATCCTTCCTATGAAAATAGAGGTCTCAGCCAATACCTTTTCTTGTATAGGGCCTCCGTGTTATCTATCCTGGTATCTCTGCCATGTAAGCTCTAAGTCAGGAGATTAATTGTGCAGCTAGAGCCCCAGGAATCATTATGTCCCCTGCTACCATTATGCACATATTTCAACAACCCAGAAACTAAACTAAAA
The DNA here is from genome assembly GCF_027579735.1 of Bombina bombina. Classification (NCBI taxonomy): domain Eukaryota; kingdom Metazoa; phylum Chordata; class Amphibia; order Anura; family Bombinatoridae; genus Bombina; species Bombina bombina. The sequence continues at coordinate 1,123,190,395 of NC_069500.1, forward strand.
GAATGATAAATTTATATATCATATAACATTTGAGGAGGTAGTAAAATAATGGTAAAAGCAGCAGCTGCAGTATTTATGTAGCAGGACAGTTCCAGCAGATGTAAGGATTCAATTATGTTCATCAGTTAGATAGTCACAGTATATTTATTTGTATAGAGAAACTTGCTCCCAGTAAATTAAAGAAAGAAACATGGTCAGTGCCCAAGAGACATCACATCAAACATATATAGTATGTCTTCATTAACAGTAGACTGTGGGCCTAGTAAATAGCTAAAGATTCTGCAAAAAGCGCATACAATGTCTTGGAGAAAATAAACAGAGCACTTTAGAGTTGTGTTACTGTCTGCAGCATACACCTCAAGTTAATCTTCAGAAGTTACTGCCGAGTGAAAGCCTGTCATTGGAGCGGGTAGTTAAGGCTTCAGTAACACATCCACTAAATTCACCCCACTCCAGCTTTTATTTGGTGACTTGCGGGAAGGGCAAATGCCGGCTGTAGTGAAAGTCCGCTTTGCGTGACGGTTCCGGTATGAGGATCACCATATTTGATAGGGCTCATCTGCCCCTTGCTGTACCGGAATTCTCTGTATGTCTCCTGCCAAAATATGCTGAGCAGGCTTATGTGGAGAGAGGGTAACAAGCGCCGTATTGCCTTGCTCTGGGGGAATACCCCTGGTTGTGGAATAACGGCTGCCATGTGGAGTTGCTTAGCTGTATGTTGCTGCACCGGGTCCCCTCTGGTAAGAGCAGGTGGATCGCTGATCGGACTCCGTCTGGGCAGCTCGCTCTGCGGTCGGTCAGTAGGATGTCGGGAAGAATGCGAGTCCTCAATCTGGCCAGCCATGTGGGTGTCTGAGCAGGGCAAGGAGTCTACGCCATCTTGGGTGCGTAACTCCAGGAGGACAGATCTCACTCTGTTAAATTGGCTGTCAGCTCTTTCCAGCATGTCTCTCAGCAAAAGAATGAGATGTGTGGAGGGAACCTCCATTCTAGGAGCAGTTTAGGGAAAAAATATAGGTACTTGGGGTATAAAAAATCAACGTTTTAGGACCCAGGCTTCAGGAGCTCAGTTAGTGCACGTCTTTCCCCTTAGGCTGCTCTAAGTGGGAGCTGTTTAATCGTTTTTATATATGCTTTGGTGATAAAACTTATTGGGGCCTAGTTTTTTCCACATGGCTGGCTTTATTTTTGCCTAGAAACAGAGGCTTTCCACTGTTATAGTATAAAAGTTACAGTTGGTGCACTTAAAATTACAAACTGTGACATTCAGCTTCCCTCAGCAGTCCCCTGCATGCTATAGGACATCTCTGATGGGCTCAAAAGGCTTCAAAAGTAGGAGCTGTGGCAGTTGTTATGACTGTTTAAAAAACATATTTTTCATTTTGTTAATCTGTTTTTTGTATTAAGGGGTTAATCATCCATTTGCAAGTGGGTGCAATGCTCTGCTAACTTGTTACATACACTGTAAAAACTTTGTTAGTGTAACTGCCTTTTTTTCACTGTTATTTCAAATTTTGCCAAAATTTGTTTCTCTTAAAGGCACAGTAACGTTTTTTATATTGCTTGTTAACTTTGTTTAAAGTGTTTTCCAAGCTTGCTAGTCTCATTGCTAGTCTGTACAAACATGTCTGACACAGAGGAAACTACTTGTTCATTATGTTTAAAAGCCATTGTGGAGCCCCATAGGAGAATGTGTACTAAATGTATTGATTTCACCTTAAACAGTAAAAATCAATCTTTATCTATAAAAGATTTGTCACCAGAGGGGTCTGTCGAGGGGGAAGTTATGCCGACTAACTCTCCCCACGTGTCGGACCCTTCGCCTCCCGCTCGAGGGACGCACGCTAATGGCGCCAAGTACATCAGGGATGCCCATAGCGATTACTTTGCAGGACATGGCTGCAATCATGAATAATACCCTGTCACAGGTATTAGCCAGATTGCCTGAATTGAGAGGCAAGCGCGATAGCTCTGGGGTTAGACGAGATACAGAGCGCGTAGATGCTGTAAGAGCCATGTCTGATACTGCGTCACAATATGCAGAACCTGAGGACGGAGAGCTTCAGTCTGTGGGTGACGTCTCTGAATCGGGGAGACCTGATTCAGAGATTTCTAATTTTAAATTTAAGCTTGAGAACCTCCGTGTGTTACTTGGGGAGGTATTAGCTGCTCTGAATGACTGTGACACAATTGCAGTGCCAGAGAAATTGTGTAGGCTGGATAAATACTTTGCAGTGCCGGTGAGTACTGATGCTTTTCCAATACCTAAAAGGCTTACAGAAATTATTAGTAAGGAGTGGGATAGACCCGGTGTGCCCTTTTCCCCACCTCCTATATTTAGAAAAATGTTTCCAATAGATGCCACTACACAGGACTTATGGCAGACAGTCCCTAAGGTGGAGGGAGCAGTTTCTACTTTAGCAAAGCGTACCACTATCCCGGTTGAGGACAGTTGTGCTTTTTCAGATCCAATGGATAAAAAAAAATTAGAGGGTTACCTTAAGAAAATGTTTATTCAACAAGGTTTTTATTTTACAGCCCCTTGCATGCATTGCGCCTGTCACTGCTGCGGCGGCATTCTGGTTTGAGGCCCTGGAAGAGGCCATCCATACAGCTCCATTGACTGAAATTATTGACAAGCTTAGAACACTTAAGCTAGCTAACTCATTTGTTTCTGATGCCATTGTTTATTTGACTAAACTAACGGCTAAGAATTCCGGATTCGCCATCCAGGCGCGTAGGGCGCTATGGCTTAATTCCTGGTCAGCTGATGTGACTTCAAAGTCTAAATTACTTAACATTCCTTTCAAGGGGCAGACCTTATTCGGGCCTGGTTTGAAAGAAATTATTGCTGACATTACTGGAGGTAAGGGTCATACCCTTCCTCAGGACAGGGCCAAATCAAGGGCCAAACAGTCTAATTTTCGTGCCTTTCGAAATTTCAAGGCAGGTGCAGGATCAGCTCCCTCTACTTCAAAACAAGAGGGAACTTTTCCTCAATCTAAGCAGGCCTGGAAACCTACCCAGTCCTGGAACAAGGGCAAGCAGGCCAAAAACCTGCTGCTGCCTCCAAGACAGCATGAAGGAGCGGCCCCCTATCCAACAACGGATCTAGTAGGGGGCAGACTCTCTCTCTTCGCCCAGGCGTGGGCAAGAGATGTTCAGGATCCCTGGGCGTTGGAGATCATATCTCAGGGATATCTTCTGGACTTCAAAGCTTCTCCCCCACAAGGGAGATTTCACCTTTCAAGATTATCTGCAAACCAGATAAAGAAAGTGGCATTCCTAAGCTGCGTGCAAGACCTCCTTGTAATGGGAGTGATCCATCCAGTTCCGCGGACGGAACAAGGACAGGGGTTTTATTCAAATCTGTTTGTGGTTCCCAAAAAAGAGGGAACCTTCAGACCAATTTTGGATCTAAAGATCCTAAACAAATTCCTCAGAGTTCCGTCATTCAAGATGGAAACTATTCGAACCATTTTACCCATGATCCAAGAGGGTCAGTACATGACCACAGTGGACTTAAAGGATGCCTACCTTCACATTCCGATCCACAAGAATCATCATCGGTTCCTGAGGTTTGCCTTTCTAGACAGGCATTACCAGTTTGTAGCTCTTCCATTCGGGTTGGCTACAGCCCCAAGAATTTTTACAAAGGTTCTGGGCTCACTTCTGGCGGTTCTAAGACCGCGAGGCATAGCGGTGGCTCCTTACCTAGACGACATCCTGATACAGGCGTCAAGCTTTCAAATTGCCAAGTCTCATACAGAGATAGTTCTGGCATTTCTGAGGTCGCATGGGTGGAAAGTGAACAAAGAAAAGAGTTCTCTATCTCCTCTCACAAGGGTTTCCTTCCTAGGGACTCTGATAGATTCTATAGAAATGAAAATTTACCTGACAGAGTCCAGGTTATCAAAACTTCTAAATGCTTGCCGTGTTCTTCACTCCATTCCGCGCCCCAGGGTGGCTCAGTGCATGGAAGTAATCGGCTTAATGGTAGCGGCGATGGACATAGTGCCATTTGCGCGCCTGCATCTCAGACCGCTGCAATTATGCATGCTCAGTCAGTGGAATGGGGATTACACAGATTTGTCCCCTCTACTAAATCTGGATCAGGAAACCAGAGATACTCTTCTCTGGTGGTTATCTCGGGTCCATCTGTCCAAAGGTATGACCTTTCGCAGGCCATATTGGACCATTGTAACAACAGACGCCAGCCTTCTAGGTTGGGGTGCAGTCTGGAACTCCCTGAAGGCTCAGGGTTCATGGACTCAGGAGGAGAAACTCCTCCCAATAAATATTCTGGAGTTAAGAGCAATATTCAATGCTCTTCTCGCTTGGCCTCAGTTAGCAACACTGAGGTTCATCAGATTTCAGTCGGACAACATCACGACTGTGGCTTACATCATCCATCAAGGGGGGACCAGGAGTTCCCTAGCGATGTCAGAAGTCTCCAAGATAATTCGCTGGGCAGAGACTCACTCTTGCCACCTATCAGCGATTCATATCCCAGGGGTAGAGAACTGGGAGGCGGATTTTCTAAGTCGTCAGACTTTTCATCCGGGGAAGTGGGAACTCCATCCGGAGGTGTTTGCTCAATTGGTTCTCCGTTGGGGCAAATCAGAACTGGATCTCATGGCGTCTCGCCAGAACGCCAAGCTTCCTTGTTACGGATCCAGGTCCAGGGACCCAGAAGCGGCACTGATAGATGCTCTAGCAGCGCCTTGGTTCTTCAACCTGGCCTATGTGTTTCCACCGTTTCCTCTGCTCCCTCGTCTGATTGCCAAAATCAAACAGGAGTGAGCATCGGTGATATTGATAGCGCCTGCGTGGCCACGCAGGACCTGGTATGCAGACCTAGTGGACATGTCATCCTTTCCACCATGGACTCTGCCTCTGAGACAAGACCTTCTAATACAAGGTCCTTTCAATCATCCAAATCTACTTTCTCTGAGACTGACTGCATGGATATTGAACGCTTGATCCTATCAAAGCGTGGCTTCTCCGAGTCAGTAATTGATACCTTAATACAGGCACGAAAGCCTGTCACCAGCAAAATGTACCACAAGATTTGGCGTAAATATCTTCATTGGTGTGAATCCAAGAATTACTCATGGAGTAGGGTTAGGATTCCTAGGATATTGTCCTTCCTCCAAGAGGGTTTGGACAAAGGACTATCAGCTAGTTCTTTAAAGGGACAGATTTCTGCTCTGTCTATTCTTTTACACAAGCGTCTGGCAGAAGTTCCAGACGTTCAGGCATTTTGTCAGGCTTCAGTTAGAATTAAGCCTGTGTTTAAACCTGTTGCTCCCCCATGGAGATTAAACTTGGTTCTTAAAGTTCTTCAAGGGGTTCCGTTTGAACCCCTTCATTCTATTGATATCAAACTTCTATCATGGAAAGTTCTTTTTCTGATGGCTATTTCCTCGGCTCGAAGAGTCTCGGAGTAATTTGCCTTACATTGTGATTCTCCTTATCTGATCTTTCATTCAGATAAAGTAGTTCTGCGTACAAAACCTGGGTTTTTACCTAAGGTGGTTTCAATCAAGAGATTGTTGTTCCATCATTATGCCCTAATCCTTCTTCAAAGAAGGAACGTCTTTTGCATAATCTAGACGTAGTCCGTGCATTGAAGTTTTACTTGCAGGCTACTAAAGATTTTCGCCAAACATCTCACCTGTTTGTTATTTACTCTGGACAGAGGAGAGGTCAAAAGGCCTCGGCTTTTGGCTTCGGAGTATAATCCGTTTAGCATATGAGACTGCTGGACAGCAGCCCCCTGAAAGAATTACAGCTCATTCTACTAGAGCTGTGGCTTCCACCTGGGCCTTTAAAAATGAGGCCTCTGTTGAACAGATTTGCAAGGCTGCGACTTGGTCTTCGCTTCATACCTTTTCAAAATTTTACAAATTTGATACTTTTGCTTCTTCGGAGGCTGTTTTTGGGAGAAAGGTTCTACAGGCAGTGGTTCCTTCCGTTTAAGTTCCTGCCTTGTCCCTCCCATCATCCGTGTACTTAAGCTTTGGTATTGGTATCCCACAAGTAATGGATGATCCGTGGACTGGATACACTTAACAAGAGAAAACATAATTTATGCTTACCTGATAAATTTTTTTCTCTTGTAGTGTATCCAGTCCACGGCCCGCCCTGTCCTTTTAAGGCAGGTCTAAATTTTAATTAAACTTCAGTCACCACTGCACCCTATGGTTTCTCCTTTCTCGGCTTGTTTCGGTCGAATGACTGGATATGGCAGTTAGGGGAGGAGCTATATAGCAGCTCTGCTGTGGGTGATCCTCTTGCAACTTCCTGTTGGGAAGGAGAATATCCCACAAGTAATGGATGATCCGTGGACTGGATACACTACAAGAGAAATAAATTTATCAGGTAAGCATAAATTATGTTTTTACAGTTCTATCCTCCACCCGCTATTTTCTAGAATTGATTGACAGGCTAGTCCTATTCAATCCACCAAAAACTTGCTCGCTATGAGCATGCGTTTAATTGATGATATTACTCTTTGTTTCTCATGCTCGTTCATGAGGTGCGCATGTATAGTTAGATTTCTCCCGATACACTTGGATACAAAACAACAACAATATCGCTAGTGTTATTTCGTAAGTATGAAATCTGGATCTAATCAATATTTTAACTATTGTATTTCTATTACCTACCAAGGTTATGTAAGTATAACTAATAATCGGATAATATATTTTACCAAATGAAAAGATATATAACTAAGATGAAGATGTAAATACTATTTATAGATGCTTCTCTAGTTAGAATATTAGTATTATTATCACATTTAGTTGCTTACCAATAATTTGCAGGGTACTGTAAATAACAAGCGTTTAGACGAGGTGTTGAAAATGCAGCCGATTCACACTATCGCATAGTACTCAATGAATGTATCTATACTGTACATTCATTGAATACTATGTTTCTGTAACGCTGCAGAGTTTGACGCATGCGCAAATTAAGTTAATATATGTATGTGCAGATTATTGGTGGTATCGTGAACGCGGGTGGTACCGCTCAATACATCACAACTGAAAAACAAGGAAGTGGTGCATGGGAGGAGTCACGGTAGCAAAGGTACATATTTTATATATGATTTATTTTTTTAATTAAATATAAAAAATAAAAAAAAACAATTGGCGACTACATTGCTAGAATATCACTCATTGCATTGCGGTAGTAGAATCATAGAAAATTAACAATCACTTTAAAGTGAATGTCATTTTTTCCGGTTTGGATGATATAGTTATGTAGACAATCATCCTATTAAGCATACCGCCACAATAATTTTTTTACTAAAAGTAATCATTTATTTCTAATTTCATATCGTAAGTATGCTTCATTTACTTTACCCGCTCCTCCAACTCACTGTTTCCTGATTCTCCTCCATATTACGTAAACAGCGGTCCCACCCGCTGTTTACATATCAGCAATGCGCGCTCCCGTTTACTATTGCCATTGCGCATGCGTTACTCCGGTTTCCGCTGTCAAAAAACATAGTATTTATTGAATGAGTCCATTCAATGAAAACTATTGTTGCGAAGTGGACAGTATCTCCTAACACCCCAGCCTGTTATACCGCCAATTAGCAGAGAAATACATATCGAGTGTAAGTCACTTTCTATAATATAAAATCAATTACTTTTCTCAAGCCATCTAACTGTATTTCAAAGTACTTATATACAATGTACAATGTACTTATATACGGAGCCCTTTCATATCAACTTACCGAGTGCTGAAATAGTTAGGAAATGACAGGACTCTGTATACTGTTCTATTGCGCATGTGCGACATGTGCACGAGCTGACGATAAATTAGCTTTCAACCAGAATCAAACGCATGCGCAAAAAGGACTTCTTACGTCATTCTAAGGGGGTGGGTCCCCCTGTGGGCAGAGACGTTATTGGCTAGTAAGACGTCCGTTATAAACAACAGGAACGGAGCGCGAATGCCGGGTGGAGGATGATAATAACGAGAAACAGGATAAATTAGTGAAAATAAAGGTAACGATTGAAAAAATTAGCAATTGATGAATGAAAGTCCACTTTTTTTATTAACATTTGTTACACATATGTTTAGACAGGAAGCTGACTTTACATTCACTTTAAGTCTACTATAATGCCCTGCTAGGTAAGTCGTTTTTAATTAAAGCCGTTATTTCTATTCTGGAATTTTTTGGAATAGTCTAGTCAAAATTAAACTCTCATCATTTAGACAGAGCATGCAATTGTAAGCAACTTTCTAATTTGCTCCTTTATTTTTCTACTTCTCTTTTCTGTTATTATTTAGATTATTAGTGTTCTTTGTTTTTTACATTTCTTAGCTGTTTTCTACTTCCTGACAGCCTCAGGTGGCCATCTTTGTAGTTTTTCTGCAAGAGCACTCCTAGCTGCATCATATGACACAACTAGCTTATTTCTTACCTGCCCATATCACCAACAGTTTATTTGAGGGTAATTTATCACAGTTTCATTACTTAATATTTCACCTTAGGTTCTGGGCAAACTGCCAAGACAATTTAAATAAAGTTTTGTTATTTTTACCCTCAATTCTTTCAATCCTTCATGTTTCTTATTCTCTCTGTGGAAATAAATTACTTAAAATGTTGTTTATGTATCTACTTAGTTTTTAATTTTTATTTTATCTGACTATTCCTTTGGCTCCAATCTTCTCTGAGGATTTGTTTATTGCAGATTCCATGCAAAATTCCCTGCATTTCCTTATTTTAAAAAAATGTTAATTCCATTTTCTTTGCTTATTCAATACAAGAAATGTGTTCTATGAGGAAGTTAATTTAGCCTCAGAGGAATCAATTACTGATGCTAATTACAACAGTCTTAAAAAAACAAAACAAAAAAAAAAACATTAAAAGGTGCATTGTTACCTCCGCAAAGATTAAAATCTTAAAAATGGTAAATTGTTAATACTGAGCTATAAGTGGAGCACATAAAATAATTCCTAGTCTGACACTGATAACTTCTGTGAGATGGGTACTCAGACTGAGTTGAGGCCCATTTCCCCTCAGAGCTGCTGTTAGACAGAGGGATATATGGGGTAGTGGCACAATTACTACCCTATGGGAGTTGGTCACAAGACTTCCACAGGTGTTGCGGGGAGAGGTGCATAGGCTCCTCCTGTTGGGTCATCGGTATACTCCTATTCCATATCCTCTGCTGTTATGTTTCAGCACTGAATTTTCTATCTATTGGATCCTGGTTAGAAGATGTCCAGTAGTTGGATGCCTAAGAGTAAGTACATATTTTTATTTAGGGGCACTCATTTAGCCAGTTGGGCTATAAAGTTTGTACTCTATTGTACCCTGTTGCCAGGCTGGGAATAATATTTAATATGCATTTGTTATGAATGGCTCTTTTTCATTTATAAAGCCCTATTCCCCTTTAATATATTATTATTTTTTTGCACACATATTCTTTGTCAGGTTAGCGCTCGTCGGCTTAGTGAGTTTGAGCACGTCAGCTCATCTGTGCATGTTGGTTTGCAGAGTTTGTGCACGTTGGCTAGTTTAGATAGCGCACATGGGGTTTCTTTGCGTTCTCCGGGCTCTTTTGATGCTCAGTTTTTTCTGTGCTTTAGTTTACCGTATTTAAATTGTGCTGTTTACACGTGCATTCCGTATTGGAGCTCTCTATCATATTGTAAGTGCGCTTTGTTCTCCTGTGACCATGCTAAATTAGTGCCTTGAATCTAGTCTCTTTTCACATGTGTAATAATTACTGCCTTGAGTCTAAGGGGCCGATTTATCAAGCTGCGAATGCAACCGTTTCCGTGCAAGCCTCCGCCGGAAACAAAAGTTAAGAAGCAGCAGTCATATGACCGCTGCTCCTTAACTCATCCGCCACCTCTGAGGTGGTGGATAGCAATCATCCCGATCAGATAGAATCAGGATGATTTACACCCCCAGCTAGCGGCGATTGGCTGCGAATGTGCAGGGGGCAGCATTGTACAAGCATTTCACATGAAATGCTTGAGCAATGATAAATGCCGAAAGTGTATGCTGTCATCATTTATCAATGTCGGGCAGACATGATCCGCTACAGAGGAGCATGTCCGTCCGACACTTGATAAATCGGCCCCTAAGCTGTGCTCTGTTTCTGCTCTTTCCATACAGATTTCTCTCCTCAGGAATACATTTGATACATTCCATAAATGAGCTCCACCAGTATTGCTGGGCTTCAGCTCAGCTAAACTCAAGATTCAACCATATTGAGTAATCAGTGAGAGCCTAAATAAGATTTTATTACCAGACTTAAGAACTCTCCAGTGTTTGGATGTAACCTTGAAGTAGTGAAATGTTTATATCTATCACTAGTAATATCTTATAGGGCCGCCACTAGAAATTTTGGGGCCCCTTACTTAAAGGGACATTATACACATTTTTTCTTTGCATAAATGTTTTGTAGATGATCTACTTATATAGCCCATAAAGTTTTGGTTTTTTTTTGTTTTGTTTTAAATGTATAGTTTTGCTTATTTTTAAATAACATTGCTCTGATTTTCAGACTCCTAACCAAGCCCTAAAGTTTTATAAGAATACCGTCAGCTACCTTCTCCAGCTTGCTCCTGTTTGTGTAAAGGGTCTTTTCATATGCAAAAGAAGGGGGAGGGTCTTATTTGCCACTTGCAGTGGGCTTTCCAGCTACCTTTTCAACAGAGCTAAACTGAGTTTATGTTTTTTTGTTTTGTTTTTTTAAATTTTTTTTATTGAGGTTAAATATAGCATATAACAGACAGATGACATTTCAAGTGTAATACAAAAATACAGAGAAAAGAACACATCAAGCACTTTGACCAAAATATATTACTAGTCCTAAAGCCCGTGTACATGGGCCATTTTTTGCAGTACAGCGGTCCCACCCCTTGCTCTCTCTCTATCCCCCCTCTCTTTTGCTCTCTCTCTCTCCCCTCTCTTTTGCTCTCTCTCCCCTCTCTTTTGCTCTCTCTCCCCTCTCTTTTGCTCTCTCTCTCTCCCCTCTCTTTTGCTCTCTCTCTCCCCTCTCTTTTGCTCTCTCTCTCTCCCCTCTCTTTTGCTCTCTCTCTCCCCCATCTCTTTTACTCTCTTTCCCCCATCTCTTTTACTCTCTCTCCCCCCTCTCTTTTGCTCTCTCTCTCCCCCCTCTCTTTTGCTCTCTCTCTCCCCCCTCTCTTTTGCTCTCTCTCTCTCCCCCCTCTATTTTGCTCTCTCTCTCCCCCTTCTCTTTTGCTCTCTCTCTCTCCCCCCTCTCTTTTGCTCTCTCTCTCCCCCTTCTCTTTTGCTCTCTCTCTTCCCCCTCTCTTTTGCTCTCTCTCTTCCCCCTCTCTTTTGCTCTCTCTCTCCCCCCTCTCTTTTGCTCTCTCTCTCCCCCCTCTCTTTTGCTCTCTCTCTCCCCCTCTCTTTTGCTCTCTCTCCCCCCTCTCTTTTGCTCTCTCTCCCCCTCTTTTGCTCTCTCTCCCCCCTTTTGCTGTCTCTCTCCCCCTCTTTTGCTGTCTCTCTCCCTCTCTTTTGCTGTCTCTCTCCCTCTCTTTTGCTCTCTCTCTTCACCCCTCTCATTTGTTCTCTCTCTCTCTCCTCTCGTTTGCTGTCTCTCTCCCACTCTTTTGCGCACTCTCCCCCCTCTCTCTATCCCCCCTCTCTCTCTATCCCCCCTCTTTAGAGCTCCCCCCTCTTTTGCGCACTCTCCCCCCTCCCTCTATCCCCCCTCTTCTGCTCCCTCTATCCCCCCTCTTTAGAGCTCTCTGTCTCGGCAGTCGGCCCCGGCATCTGGCCCCGCCAGCATCATGCCTGGCCCGCCCGTTTCGCGCCCGGGCCCCGCCCACTCCACCACGCGCTGACGCCAGATGCCAGGTCAGTTGGAAGGCCAGGTGTGTTTGTCCTCACCCACAGTCTCTACTGCGTATGACAGCTTCGGACAAACACACTTGGCCTTTTATTATATAGGATATTCGTTACATCACGGTTAAAATTAAACCTCACATTTTCTATTTTTTCTTGAAGAGGTGGTAGAACCTCTTTTTAACAAATGTAATTATGATTTACTCCAATTACCCAAGGGGCCACTTATGGACCCTAAAAAGTTGTAAGCACTATAGAGGAGGAATTCTTTCCTAAGCATGAATGGTATGGTGGAATATGTAGATATGTTATTTGAAAACTGATATAAAGAATGTAGGGTGCGGTATAGACAAAATAAACCGTGTAGTTAACCCTCCTAGACTAGGAGGTTTATTATATGGGGGGGAGGTGGTTATATGGGCATAGTAAATGGCATATATCATTGAGAACATGCCTCCCTAGAAAAACAAGGTAAGCTGTGGCATTATAACTCAAGGTACACAGGTGTCGAGAAAACAAAGCAATTATCAGGGTTTTTTCCCTGATATGTTTGCCATGTGCTGCTGGCAGCCATTTTACTCACCTTTCTTCCTGACTCTGGTGCATACTGTGTGATGCTGCTCATTTCCTGCACTTCCTTTTATGGCCAGACTGGTGTACATCATCCGTGTGAGACAGGATGCAGTCTCAGAATTGTGATGTCATCGCTTATTATTTAAAGGTCCTCTGTTCAGTATGCTTTGCCCTTGCGTTGTCTCAGACCTGTTTGTGACAGCTCCTGGCTGTCTGACATCCCTCCTGGTTCCTGATCCCTGGCTTGTTCCTGACTCTGCTGTTCTCCTGTTCCGGATTCCAGCTCGTCTGACTATTCGCTTTGGCTCCTGACTCGGCTCGTCTGACTACCAGTTCTGGTTTTGATTCCTGGCTTGTTATTTGACTTGTGGACTTTTTATTATTTTTTGCTATTAATAAAGATGTGATTATTTTTGCACTTCATGTCTCAGTCTGATTCCTGGCACCCTGACAGCAACCTACCCATACAAAAAGTCTCATGAGCACAGGAGTGACTAGTGGGTACGTAAAAATAAGCTAATTGCAAGTTGAGCTGAAGTTATACCTGGTATAGCAGAGCCTAAGCTGATGAGTTTGGCGTAATTTGTGTGATATTTTTATGATACTGTGAGTAGGGAGACCATACAGAATAGTTGCAGTGCCGGTCCAGCCTGCACTAAAAAACACGCCAATTGCCTTTGAGGGGAAACTGCGCGTCACAGCGTAGGAATGGCCGCAACCTCAGGTTATGTGTTTAGCATACAGTGTTACATACTAAAAATGAAAAGTCTATCATACGTATACATGTATGCTGTCTGTTCTTCATCTAAACTCTCAAATCATCCACAGTACCACATTAAGCTGTACCAGTGAACAAATATCCGAGTCTATCTGCAAAAGCATAAATATGGATAACAAACAAGCACATATATAAAAAAAAAATATTAAGTATTTATGCAGATCCAAAGAGGCACTATAATACCCATTTCTTTCATGTAATTGGCAAGAGTCCATGAGCTAGTGACGTATGGGATATACATTCCTACCAGGAGGGGCAAAGTTTCCCAAACCTCAAAATGCCTAGAAATACACCCCTCACCACACCCACAAATCAGTTTTACAAACTTTGCCTCCTATGGAGGTGGTGAAGTAAGTTTGTGCTAGATTCTACGTTGATATGCGCTCCACAGCAGGTTGGAGCCCGGTTTTCCTCTCAGCGTGCAGTGAATGTCAGAGGGATGTGAGGAGAGTATTGCCTATTCGAATTCAATGATCTCCTTCTACGGGGTCTATTTCATAGGTTCTCTGTTATCGGTTGTAGAGATTCATCTCTTACCTCCCTTTTCAGATCGACGATATACTCTTATATATACCATTACCTCTACTGATTCTCGTTTCAGTACTGGTTTGGCTTTCTACTACTTGTAGATGAGTGTCCTGGGGTAAGTAAGTCTTATTTTCTGTGACACTCTAAGCTATGGTTGGGCACTTTTATATAAAGTTCTAAATATATGTGTTCAAACATTTATTTGCCTTGACTCAGGATGTTCAACATTCCTTATTTCAGACAGTCAGTTTCATATTTGGGATAATGCATATGAATTAATCAATTTTTTTCTTACCTTAAAATTTGACTTTTTCCCTGTGGGCTATTAGGCTCGCGGGGGCTGAAAATGCTTCATTTTATTGCGTCATTCTTGGCGCAGACTTTTTTGGCGCAAAATTTTTTTTCTGTTTCATTTTTTTGACGTTTTTTTGCGCCAAAAGTGTCGGCGTTCCGGATGTGGCGTCATTTTTGTCGCCAAGAGCATTTGGCGCCAAATAATGTGGGCGTCTTTTTTGGCGCTAAAAAATATGGGCGTCACTATTGTCTCCACATTATTTAAGTATCATTATTTATTGCTTCTGGTTGCTAGAAGCTTGTTCACTGGCATTTTTTCCCATTCCTGAAACTGTCATTTAAGGAATTTGATCAATTTTGTTTTATATGTTGTTTTTTCTATTACATATTGCAAGATGTCTCCGTTTGTCCCTGAGTCAGAAGCCACTTCTGGAAAAATGCTTAACTGAGTTTCAGTTCTACCAAAGCTAAGTTCATTTATTTTAAATGTTATAAATGTTTATCTTTAGCTATGGTTTGTAATAAGTTATTATGATATACTTTTACATGCAGATTCCATTAGTATTTATGCTTTATACATTTCCATTCTTAAGTGCAAGAAATGTTTAGAAGATTTATAAGAAATATTTTTTCTGATTAAGGCTATGTCTGACTTCGTGCCTTCTAATACGATTTTTAGGTCTTTTTCACTTATTGAAGTTTCAAATGACCAACAACATACTGATTTATCCTTCTCTGATGATGTTTTTTTCTCTTTCAGAAATTCTCTTCATCAGATATTGACACTAACAAATCTACTTTTTTATATAATTTTTTTTATTATTAAAGTACATTTGTTCTTTGTTGAAGAGGTGTTGATTATTTTGGATATTAAAGGGACAGTCTAGGCCAAAATAAACTTTCATGATTAAGATAGAGCATGTAATTTTAAACAATTCTCCAATTTACTTTTATCACCAATTTTGCTTTGTTCTCTTGGTATTCTTAGTTGAAAGCTTAACCTAGGAGGTTCATATGCTAATTTCTTAGACCTTGAAGCCCACCTCTTTCAGATTGCATTTTAACAGTTTTTCACCACTAGAGGGTGTTAGTTCACATATTTCATATAGATAACACTGTGCTTGTGCACGTGAAGTAATCTGGGAGCAGGCACTGATTGGCTAGACTGCAAGTCTGTCAAAAGAACTGAAAAAAGGGGCAGTTTGCAGAGGCTTAGATACAAGATAATCACAGAGGTTAAAAGTATATTATTATAACTGTGTTGGTAAAGGGATTATCTATCTTTTAAAACAATAAAAATTCTGGTGTAGACTGTCCCTTTAAGGTAACTAGTTCTTTAAGACTAGCTGACACTATTTCTGCCTTTTTATTTCTTCTATGATTTCAGAGGTTTTCTTTCCAATTCCCCATACTAGGGAATGGAATAGGCTGAGAATTTTCTTTTATTTTTAAACTATATTTTCTGTCAGCAGTTAAATTCAATTTGGAGGGTTCTCCAATTTATTGGAGCTATCTCTACTCCTACTAATTATGCTATTGTTTTTATAGCAAAATAGTATTTATTTTCCTTTATATAGTTGTATCTTATTTTTGGAAAATTATTTAGTTTCAGGTACTTTTCTTGGTCCTGTGATATTGCAATTGCTTCATTTTTTCTGTTTACTTTAAGATCAAGTATCAGATCATGATTTATTTTAGCATTTTTAAGGGACAACATTTACTAGACTAGGTGCCGTTGCATTTGTCTTGTTTTGCATTTTGCAAGTCCTCTGTTTTGACTGGTCCTTTAAACTGGACTATCATGCTAATGATTTTATTTGTGTCTTCATTTTATTGAATATATTCGCAAATGAGGGTTAATCTATGTCTTTAGCTATTTTAGCTAGAAGAATTCTGTGATTTAAAAAAAAAAAAAAAGAAAATCCATATTTCTTTTGTTCTAAGATAATCAATTATAATTGGATTCAATTAACTGTTACTATGGGCTTCAAGATTGAGTTCTAAGACTAAAACTTTAAGCTTATACTAGTTTGGTTGTTCTTATTAAGGAACGAATCCTGAGTTCTTTCCCAAGTAACATGTTTTTAATTGGGGTTCGAAATTAGCTCCCTAATGTTGCGATGCACGTGCCGTATTCCAGCTTGGCTGGTAAGGGGCAGGTTAAGACTTCTTTGAAATTTATTTGGTTCTATTTTGTCCAAATTTCTTTGATTTTATTCCAGTAAGGCTAACACTTTCTTTCAGTGTGTTTCTGTCCTATATATTTTGGATACTGTTGAGGCATGGCTGGGTACCCATGGGGTTCAAGCGCTGCTCAGACCTGGAATCTTCTGGGGTTTTTATTCCAGTTCCTTTTCTAGGAACTGGGTTTTGGAGTTTTATTCAAACTATTCTGCCTTTTTGTGGTCATTGATAGCATTATTTGTTTTCTTTAGATACAATAAATGCGTATTCTTCATTTTTCTGTTTTCATTCAGATTATTTCCTGAGGATGCGGATTCTCATATGTTTCACTTGCTCTTCAGGACATAGTTAGAGGATCTTTTTTCAAAAGCTCTTGATTCCTCACACAAGGGTCACCTTTTTTTAGGTTTCCGGATGGTTTATATCACTATCTTTGTCTCTATCAGACAAGGGACAATTTGTATTGGGTTCCGTCTGTCGGTACTTTTAGTCTCTATTATTTCCTTCAGTTGCTATATATGCATGGAAGTTTTAACAGCATTGGATTCAATTCCCTTTGCTCATTTTCAATGGAAAGATCCTTTCCAGCTTTTTATGAGTGTTGTTTCTTCAAGAACATGATTGGAGGATCAATTAACCAAAAAGGTTGTTGATTCCTCAGACAAGAGTAACCTTTTTTTAGATTTCCGGATAGATTCAGTGTCCATGACTCTGTCTCTGTTGGACAGGAGACGTCTGAAATTGGTTTCAGCTTATTGAAACCTTCAGTCTCAATCATTCCCTTCGGTAGCCTTATGCATGGAAATTCTAGGTTCTTATGACTGCTGCATTGGACGTGTTCCCCTTTGCTCATTTTCACATGCGACCTCTTCAGCTCTGTATGCTGAACCAGTGGTGCCGGGATTATACAAAGATATCTCATTTAATATCTTTAAAACTGATTGTTTGACACCCTCTGATGTGGTACAGACCACCATCGTTTAGTTCAGGGGGCTTCTTTTTTTCTTCCAACCTGGACTGTGATCTCAACAGATGCAAGTCTGACAGGTTGGGGAGCTGTATGGGGGTGTCTGACAGCACAAGGGGTTTGGGAAAGATTACCAATCAATATTTTGGAACTCCGTGCAATTTTCAGAAGCTCTTCAGTCATGGCCTCTTCTAAAGAGAGAATCGTTCATTGTCACAACTGTGGCATATATCAATCATCAAGGAGGGACTCACAGTCCTCTGGCTATGAAAGAAGTATCTCGAATACTGGTATGGGCGGAATCCAGCTCCTGTCTAATCTCTGCGGTTCATATCCCAGGTATTGACAATTGGAAAGCGGATTATCTCAGTCGCCAAACGTTACATCCGGGCGAGTGGTCTCTTCACCCAGAGGTGTTTCTTCAGATTGTTCAAATGTGGGGACTTCCAGAAATAGATCTGATGGCTTCTCATCTAAACAAGAAACTTCCCAGGTATCTGTCCAGATCCAGGGATCCTCAGGCGGAAGCAGTGGATGCATTGTCACTTCCTTGGAAGTATCATCCTGCCTATATCTTTCTGCCTCTAGTTCTTCTTCCAAGAGTAATCTCCAAGATTCTGAAGGAATGCTCGTTTTTTCTGCTGGTGGCTCCAGCATGGTCTCACAGGTTTTGGTATACGGATCTTGTCCGCATGGCTTCTTGCCAACCGTGGACTCTTCCGTTAAGACCAGACCTTCTGTCACAAGGTCCTTTTTTACCATCAGGATCTCAAATCCTTAAATTTAAAGGTATGGAGATTGAACGCTTGATTCTTAGTCAAAGAGGTTTCTCTGACTCTGTGATTAATACTATGTTACAGGCTCGTAGATCTGTATCTAGGAAGATATATTATCGAGTCTGGAAGACTTACATTTCTTGGTGTCTTTCTCATCATTTTTCCTGGCATTCTTTTAGAATTCCGAGAATTTTTCAGTTTCTTCAGGATGGTTTGGATAAAGGTTTGTCTGCAAGTTCCTTGAAAGGACAAATCTCTGCTCTTTCTGTTCTTTTTCACAGAAGGATTGCTATTCTTCCTGATATTCATTGTTTTGTACAAGCTTTGGTTCGTATAAAACCTGTTATTAAGTCAATTTCTCCTCCTTGGAGTTTGAATTTGGTTCTGGGGGCTCTTCAAGCTCTTCCGTTTGAACCTATGCATTCACTGGACATTAAATTACTTTCTTGGAAAGTTTTGTTTTCTTTTGGCCATCTCTTCTGCTAGAAGAGTTTCTGAATTATCTGCTCTTTCTTGTGAATCTCCTTTTCTGATTTTCCATCAGGATAAGGCGGTGTTGCGAACTTCTTTTAAATTTTTACCTAAGGTTGTGAATTCTAACAACATTAGTAGAGAAATTGTGGTTCCTTCATTATGTCCTAATCCTAAGAATTCTAAGGAGAGATCATTGCATTCTTTGGATGTAGTTAGAGCTTTGAAATATTATGTTGAAGCTACTAAGAATTTCCGATAGACTTCTAGTCTATTTGTTATCTTTTCCGGTTCTAGGAAAGGTCAGAAGGCCTCTGCCATTTCTTTGGCATCTTGATTGAAATCTTTAATTCATCATGCTTATGTCGAGTCAGGTAAATCTCCGCCTCAAAGGATTACAGCTCATTCTACTAGGTCAGTTTCTACTTCCTGGGCGTTTAGGAATGAAGCTTCGGTTGACCAGATTTGCAAAGCAGCAACTTGGTCCTCTTTGCATACTTTTACTAAATTCTACCATTTTGATGTATTTTCTTCTTCTGAAGCTGTTTTTGGTAGAAAAGTACTTCAGGCAGCTGTTTCAGTTTGAATCTTCTGCTTATAATTTCAGTTTTCTTCATTATAAGATTTAATCTTTATTTTGGGTGTGGATTATTTTTCAGCGGAATTGGCTGTCTTTATTTTATCCCTCCCTCTCTAGTGACTCTTGCATGGAAGATCCACATCTTGGGTAGTCATTATCCCATACGTCACTAGCTCATGGACTCTTGCTAATTACATGAAAGAAAACATAATTTATGTAAGAACTTACCTGATAAATTCATTTCTTTCATATTAGCAAGAGTCCATGAGGCCCACCCTTTTTTGTGGTGGTTATGATTTTTTTGTATAAAGCACAATTATTCCAATTCCTTGTTTTTTATGCTTTTGCACTTTTTTCTTATCACCCCACTTCTTGGCTATTCGTTAAACTGATTTGTGGGTGTGGTGAGGGGTGTATTTATAGGCATTTTGAGGTTTGGGAAACTTTGCCCCTCCTGGTAGGAATGTATATCCCATACGTCACTAGCTCATGGACTCTTGCTAATATGAAAGAAATTAATTTATCAGGTAAGTTCTTACATAAATGATGTTTTTATTCATGACACTCTAAGCTATGGTTGGGCATTTTATATGTAAAGTTCTAAATATATGTTTTAAACTTATATTGGCCATGATTCAGGATAATTAGTATTCCTTCTTTCAGACTGTCAGTTTAATTTTTTGGGAAAATGCATATGAATTTATATTTCTCTTGTAAGGTGTATCCAGTCCATGGATCATCCATTACTTGTGGGATATTCTCCTTCCCAACAGGAAGTTGCAAGAGGACACCCACAGCAGAGCTGCTATATAGCTCCTCCCCCAACTGCCATATCTAGTCATTCTCTTGCAACTCTCAACAAAGATGGAGGTAGTAAGAGGAAAGTGGTGAAATATAGTTAGTTTTTGTCTTTAATCAAAAGTTTATTATTTTTAAATGGTACCGGAGTTGTACTATTTTATCTCAGGCAGCATTTAGAAGAAGAATCTGCCTGCGTTTTCTATGATCTTAGCAGAAGTAACTAAGATCCACTGCTGTTCTCACATTTGTCTGAGGAGTGAGGTAACTTCAGAGGGAGAATGGCGTGCAGGTTTTCCTGCAATGAGGTATGTGCAGTTTTAAGTTTTTCTAGGGATGGAATTGCTAGAAAATGCAGCTGATACCGGATTAAAGTAAGTTAAGCCTAAATACAGTGATTTAATAGCGACTAGTATCAGGCTTACTATTAGAGATATATACTCTTATAAATGTGCAATATAAAACGTTTGCTGGCATGTTTAATCGTTTTTATATATGCTTTGGTGATAAAACTTATTGGGGCCTAGTTTTTTCCACATGGCTGGCTTGATTTTTGCCTAGAAACAGTTTCCTGAGGCTTTCCACTGTTGTAGTATGAGTGGGAGGGGCCTATTTTAGCGCTTTTTTGCGCAGTTAAAATTACAGACAGAGACATTCAGCTTCCCTCAGCAGTCCCCTGCATGCTATAGGACATCTCTGAAGGGCTCTAAAGGCTTCAAAAGTCGTTTATTGAGGAAGGTAGGGCCACAGCTGAGCTGTGGCAGTTGTTGTGACTGTTTAAAAAACGTTTAATTCGTTTTTTTGATCCGTTTTTTTGCGTTAAGGGGTTAATCATCCATTTGCAAGTGGGTGCAATGCTCTGCTAACCTATTACATACACTGTAAAAATTTCGTTTGAATTACTGCCTTTTTTCACTGTTTTTCAAATTTTGACAAACTTTGTTTCTCTTAAAAGCACAGTACCGTTTTTTATATTTGCTTGTTAACTTGATTTAAAGTGTTTTCCAAGCTTGCTAGTCTCATTGCTAGTCTGTATAAACATGTCTGACATAGAGGAAACTTATTGTTCATTATGTTTAAAAGCCATGGTGGAAACCCATATGAGAATGTGTACTAAATGTATTGATTTCACTTTAAACAATAAAGATCAGCTTTTATCTTTAAAAAATGTATCACCAGAGGATTCTGACGAGGGGGAAGTTATGCCGACTAACTCTCCCCACGTGTCAGACCCTTTGACTCCCGCTCAAGGGACTCACGCTCAAATGGCGCCAAGTACATCAAGGACGGCCATAGCGATTACTTTACAAGACATGGCGGCAGTCATGGATAATACTCTGTCAGCGGTATTAGCCAGACTACCTGAATTTAGAGGAAAGCGTGATAGCTCTGGTGTTAGGCGTAATACAGAGCATACAGAAAACTCGTAATACCAGCGCTGCATGTAAGTGAGCGGTGAGGGAAAACTGCTCGTTAGCAGCGCATAGTCTCTAACGCAAAACTCGTAATCTAGCCGTTAGTGATTCACATTTCTCTCCTGTGTGAAAATGCACATGCACTTTGTGCACTGACTGTATTCTGGTTGTATCAATGGCCAATGCCATAACCAGGGCAGGCCAGCTTCCAAACTTTCCAATGTTTTTCTATTGTATTCTCTGTTTTAAATTTGAATAATGTACTCTTACTGTACTATGCTGCAGTGCTGCTGCAATTAATTGATGCATGGATGTTAAAAACAGGTTGCAGGATTTACCTTGTTAATGCCACATCCCTCATGTTTTCCTGGATAGTAGTCACTCAGCTAAATGACTAACACATGAAGCAGTGTGTGTTGTACTAAGTACTACCTTTAATGTGCAATTAGAAACACATATCAGTGCTGCACAGTACGCACTGTGCAAGTTTCTCCATCCATATACACTTCTTCATATGTTACTCATACCACAGCTAGACTGACTGGCCAAGAAAAAATGGACAAAAAAAATGGACAATGTGCTGTGGTAATAACTGTCCAGCTAATTTAATTTCAATTTGCTGTTGTGTGTGTTGAGTTTACTTGTTTGTATTATGTATTGTAGTTGTACTCTAACTACCAATGGTCTAAGTGTTCTGTACTATAGCTATAGCTGTAAAAATGTATGTAATGATAGGCTGCAGGATGTAAGGATTGCCCTTGTCAATGCCACATCCCCCATGTTTTCCTGGACAGTGGACAGTCACTCAGCTAAATAACTAACACATGCAGCAGTGTGCATTTGTAATAGCTTTACTGTACTTAGAAACAGAACACACATCATGCTGCTGCACACTCAGCACTTTTCAGGTTTCTCCATGCATGCAATGCATACACTATTTCATATGTTACTCATACCACAGCTAGACTGACTGCCCAGTGCCCAAGAAAACAAAGGACAATGTGGTATGAACTGGCCAGCTATTTTCATTTCAATTAGCTGTGTGTGTGTTGAGTTCAGTTGTTTGTATTATGTATTGTACTAGTTACTCTAACTATAACTGGTGTTCTACTACTTAGTGTTCTGTACTACAACTATAGCTGTAAAAATTAATGTAATATGACAGGTGTAATATGACAGAATGCAGGATGTCAGGATTGACCTCGTCATTGCCACATACCTCATGTTTCCCTGGACAGTAACTCCTAAAATGAATAAGACATGCAGCAGTGTGTGCATTCATTGTACTTACTTTACTGCACTCATATTTATATACAGAACTTCACAAGTCATACTGCTATAAAGACAGCAATTTTCAGGTTTCTCCATGCTTACACTGCTTCATATGTTAATCATACCACTGTGTCAACAGTTAGAATTACTGTCCAATAAAACATGACAATGTTGTGTGAACTTGTGTGTCATAAGACCTAATAACTGGCTAGTGGCTACTATTTAATCACATCACAGGCAGCAAATTTAATTCTAACTATTTTTTGTTTTGTATTTTTATGCTCCAAGAGTGTATTGGACATTGATAAACATGTACATTAAAATTCTGTAGTGTTAAATAAATGCTAATGCTAAATGAAGGTGTTATAGTCATTTTTAATATAAAAAAAATTGCCCATATCGTCCAGCCCTAATATATATATATATATATATATATATATATATATATATATATATATATATAAAGCAAACCTAGAAGAAGCAGACATTGTCAAGCACATCCTTAAAGTGGTATGAAAGCCAACATTTTTCGTTTAATGATACAGATAAACTTTTGTTAAATTGGGTTTCAAATTCAAAGAAGAGAGAGTGAATCACTGTCCTACACATAGGAGCATTGTCCATATTTGTTATATACAGTACATTTCTAACAATAGCGCTCTTTGGAATGAAACACATAAGCCAGTTTATGTAGCTTTGCAAGGCCAGCAGGGCACCACTTGTGTTCCTTAGTAAAGCAGAATCTGTGTGGAAATCCACTAGCACTCATCTATACCAATAGCTTAGTACATCATCATCATGCAGTGATGGTTAGCTTGTGAGAGAAGGGAGGGGCAGACCAACAAGGTTTACTAGGCTCTGGGGTAGAATTGCCACCCGCCCCTTAAAATACAGAACACTTATAAGTTACACATGCTGCAGGGTGTGCAGGGAGGAATATGAATAGTGCTGTCCAGAAACACAATACCCCCTCTTTTGAACTCTTCTCCCCTCTTTTGCTCTCTCTCTCCTCATCTTTTGCTCTCTCCCCCCTTTTGCTCTCTCTCTCCCCCCCCTCTTTTACCATCTCTCTCTCCCCCCCTTTTGCTCTCTCTCCCCCCTTTTGCTCTCTCTCCCCCCTTTTGCTCTCTCCCCACCTCTTTTGCTATCTCTCTCTCTCCCCCCTTTTGCGCTCTCTCCTCTTCTTTTGCTCTCTCCCCCCTCTTTTGCTCTCTTCCTCCTGTCTTTTGCTCTCTCTCTCTCCCTCTTTTGCTCTCTGTCTCACCCCACTCTTTTACTATCGCTCTCTCTCCCCCCCTTTTGCTCTCTCTCCCCCCTTTTGCTCTCCCCCCCCTCTTTTGCTATCTCTCTCCCCCCTTTTGTGCTCTCTCCTCTTCTTTTGCTCTCCCCCCCCTCTTTTGCTCTCTTCCTCCTGTCTTTTGCTCTCTCTCTCTCCCTCTTTTGCTCTCTCTCTCTCCCTCCTGTCTTTTGCTCGCTCTCTCTTTCCCCCCTCTTTTGCTCCCCCCTCCTCTCTTTTGCTCTCTCTCCCCTTTCTTTCCCCCCACTCTTTTGCTCGCTTTCTCTCTTTCCCCCCTCTCTCTTGCTCTTTCCCTCCTCTATTTTGGTCTCTCCCCACTCTCTTTTGGTCTCTCTCTCCCACCTCCTCTCTCCCCTCTGTTTTTCTCTCTCACTTGACCATGCCGCTGTTACCATGGCTGCTCCCGTGGGCCACACCCCTTCATGCGCACTCCCGTTGACCACGTCCCTCGTCACGCCCGCCGGCCACGCCCCCATCACGGCACGTTGGGCCACATCCCCATCATGGCACGCCCCCATCAGACATGCCTGGCCACGCCCCAACCAGGCAGCTTCCACAGTGTGCACTCCTCTGCTGCTAAAGGCCAGGTATGTTTGTCCTCGTGCAGTCTCTACTGTGCATGACTGCATCTGACAAACATACCTGGGCTTTTATTATATAGGATATCTTAACTAGAGCACAGGTGAAATAATCAGCTGATGGGTGAGCTGATTATTTCACCTGTGCTCTAGTTGAGATATAATGAATATCTGGCCTTAGTAAGGGTCCTGAGGACTGGGTTTGGGAAACACTGACCTAGGTTCTAAGCAATCACTATGTAGCTGGTTTAGACAATCCACCGCATTTTGAAGGAACTTGCTTTTAGGTCTCTCTAGTGAACTTGGAACAAGCAATGTTTTCTAAAGCAAACACAGGCAAAATTAACAAATGTATATTGCAATGTTTTTGTAGTGTGCAGGTGGGTGGCTGCGTGTAGGGGGTTTGTGTGAGCATGTGTGTGTGTAACTGTGTGTGTGTGCATGGCTGTGTGGGTGGCAGTTAGTGCAGGTGTGTGGCTGTGTGTGTGCGGGAGTGACTGTGTGGGTGTGAGGGTGGGTGGGAACGAGTGGGGGGTTTGTGTGTGTACGTGTCTGAGTGTGTGTACGCATGTGTGTGGCTGTGTGTGTGGGTGTGTATGTGTCTGTGTGCATGGCTGTGTGTGTGTGTGTCCCTGGAGTGGCTGTGTGGCAGTGAGTGGGGGGTTTGTGTTTGAGTGCATGTGCGTGGCTGTGTGTGTCTGCGAGTGTAGGCGGCAGTGAGTGCAGGTGGGTGGCTGTGTGTGGGGGGGTGTATGTGTCTGTGTGCGCTTGTGTATGGGGCTTCTGTGAGTGCAGTTTTGTTTTAAAGTATATGATCCCTGCTACCTCTTTATTTTTTGTGCTCCACTTTGTAATACAAGCACATGAGAGCGCGCCTCCATATGCTCCAATGGGAGCGTCTTTCTCATGCCGTCAGACACGGTGCAGCAAAGGGGGTAAGTCGCGTAGCAAAGTGTAAATATATGTATATACACATAGTAACACATTAATATATATGTATATAAGCATATACATATATATTTACTGGGAACACACAGTTCCTATAGACCGCTATGTAAAAGCATTTTCAGTGCTATTTTCTTTTTCAAACACCCCACAGCCACCAACTTTAACCCCCCAAAATTGCCTAGTGAGAGTTTTTTCGTTTCATTAAGAAATGCTACTATTTTTTAATTTAAAAAAAGCACTACACACTTTAGTTTGGCGGGCAATTGGGGCACATTTAAAAAATTACCCAGAGGTCAGTTTTTTGAGCGCTAATTGCTACCGCGAGCTTGCGGTAGCAATAACCAGCCACTTGTAATGAATGGTTATTTATTGTGCACCTGCAAACGGGTGAATTTGCACATTTGAGGGCGCACAATAAATTAGCACTCCACTTGTAATATAGCCCATTCTCTTTTATCTAGTGCACCACCCTCCTCTAGCTACAGCCTATACATCCCATTTCATGACTAGATCTTCTTGTGATCTATTTCTAATATTTTTTTTATATATAGAGGGAAGTTCTAACAAGTTTGCCACTTATGTATTAAAGGTACATTAACCCAAAAAAATATTTCATGATTGAAATAGCCCATGCGATTTTAAGCAACTTTCTAATTTACTTCTATTATCAGTTTTTCTTCATTCATTCAATCATTTTTTTGAGTTTCAAATCCCTTTAATTATCTTTTATGAATACAATAGTTTAATACAGAATGAAAATTCAATTTGTAATTGTTCATTTCAGCAAATAAAGGTTGTTTTCAATGTATCGTTAGTAAGTATATATATATATATATATATATATATATATATATATACACACACACACACACACACACACACACACACACACACACACACACACACAGTTTTATAACAGCAAGTCACAGAACTGGATCATGATTGACCATTGCATCTAGCTTGCCTTACCTATAATATGTCAGCAGTTTTATTAGTCTTTTAGCAACATGTAAATATCTCATACTAAGTCATTCTGCTAATGTAAGACCTTGAGTTATGCTGATGAATTAAAGAGCTGATTTGTTTTACCGTTGCATAACCTCAGCTTTTACAGCAGATGGCCCTAAAGTCACAGAATATTCCTTCTGCCACTGACATCATAAGCACTGAGCTAATAAGTCCCATCTGGGTACTGATCCATGCAGACAAGTTATATTAAACACAAATATTTTTCTTCCACATAACAGCATTCCCTTGGTTCCCACTTTGGTTCCCCAGACTTTGTGCTGTTACAGAATTGTTTGTGTCAACACATACAGTTTATTAAACAATGCATAAGCGACCTTAGAACGTTTAGATTCACTGGACATTCAACTGGTCGAGATCATACATGTCTGACTAACCCTCTATTAAGATAAATGATTATTAAAGGGACATGAACAAGCATTAATATAATTCTCTAATGTGACAGAGCAGTTTATTATTGCATTTTTGCTTGAACATAACATTATTTAATACCCTTGAAAAGGTCAGATTCAGATTAGCAACACCATGCTGGTCACTAAACAGGGCTACTGAGTAAATCAGGGCTTGCATTTGTGCGTAGCCAACAATCACTGCCCGTGTTCAACCCAGGGTTAGCAATTGATTGACAGTTGTGAGCTGCCTTTATTTGCAAAGTTAAACACAAAACAAATTGTAGCATTTTATCATTGTTTTCTAATGTGGTCACATTGGCAGCATCCTTATGCTTTTAAAGGAAGGTTCACTCTGGCCTGGCAGCCTGGTCTGTGCTATTGGAAGTGGGTGAGATGGGTGAAAAATAAAGAAAAAAATACTCTTCAAGGGCACTATACTTTTAATAGTAATTGTTATTCATCATCCTCTTAATTTCAGTTATTACATCATGGAATAATCCAATTGCAATTGGCCATATAGATTCCCTAAATCTAAATGCAAAATGCACTTGGTGGCCTCGGCATGTTCAGTCTAGATGTTTAGATGCCCCCCTCAAGGAGGCCAAAGCGAAGAAAGATGCACTATGACCAGGCACATGATGTTCTACAGTCACAGTTATATACACACACTATGTTTAAAGTTATTGGGTGAGATTACATATACAGCGTATGTTTCAACGCAATTGCTGAAACCCATGCCACCCGTAAGTTCACCGCGCACATCGGGTGAATCACATATACGGCACCGGCAGATCATATACTGCAGTAAGTCGGATAAACTGGCGAGGTTCAGAATTGTACGGAAATTCACATTTCTGGAGTCGCCAGTGACTTACAGCAGTTTATGAACTGATGGAGCCTAAGTAAACAAAAACAAAAAATGAATCACAAGTAAAAATCTAACCCGCCTCCAGAAAATTAACCCGACACATCAAAACCCCTATATCCACCATCCACCCACATTGCAACTAAAATAAAATGTATTAACATTTAAACCGACATCCCCCCTCCAGTGATCTCGAGTATAATGAGGGAAGCAAAGCGCTGGTGTTATTGTGTCTCACTCATTGAGCGGTAACACCTGGACTCACCGCTGTCAGATCCGTCAGGGGTTATGGCAGATATCCCAAAGCTTGTAGAAAAAGACTTCTCTTTCAAGTTCCACATCAGCTATAGCAAGCTTTGTTCCCCTATTGAGTGACTCCTCCACGAAGCAGCGGTGAGCGGTCACAATCTGTGTCTGAGTGTGGTTCGATGTCGTGAAGTCACGGGTAAGGCATGCGTGGCTTGCAATAGGGCCTTGGCTCTGGAGGTGTGGTCATCTGAAGTATTGAGGAGCCCCAGTGCTCCGTAAAAGACTTGGAAAAAATAGGCAAATATCCAGATCAATCTGACTCCAATTGAAGATAAAAAATTAATACTTTATTCATACAAAAAGTTAAAAGTCCAAAATAGGCAAAACAATGACAAAGCTTTACTCTTAGGCAGGGTGTGCGTCCAAGAGTAGAATGGTCTGACCGGTTTTGGTCCTTACAACCATAATCATAGACCACCATCATCATCAGCTTTGTCATTATTTTGCCTATTTTTGACTTTTAACTTTTTGTATGAATTAAGTATTAATTTTTTATCTTCAATTGGAGTCGGATCGTTCTGGATATTTGCCTATTTTTTCCATACCTAATTAATCTATTAACCACTAAACCTCCAACCCCCCCCCCCACACACACACAATGCAAAGTATCAATCTAATCACTAAGCCCCATAACCTAACACCCCCTAAATTAACCCCAATTAACTACAATTACATAAAAATAAAAGACTACTTTAAAAAATTAATAAAAATTACCAAAAATAAAAAATCCTCTTTACATAAAAAACAACCTAAGTTTACATAAAAAAACAACAACCTGGAAGCAACACCTTTGTACCGACACCCTTATATTTCTTAAATATCTAAAGTGGCAAGCTACTAAACCACCTGCACGCTGTATATCCCTGAAGAAAAGGATCTTTCTGCAACATGGCTGCCGTAGAAAATATGGAAACACCAGCTTCCCTCCATGCACAATTTGAAAAACTTGAGCGACTCATGAACTTTTTGATGGAAAAAGCTCCATACGACTGACTGATGCGTAAGATAACCGACAATAACACATCCCAAACAGTCGCTGAGATAAAACCAGATAGCAATATACACATACCCCCCAACTGTCCCGATTTTCGCGGGACAGTCACGATTTTAGGGGTCTGTCCCTCTGTCCCGAGTTGCTAGCCATCTGTCCCGATTTGCCCCAGGCATTTAAAAAAAAAATTTTTTTTTTTTTTTTTTTTTTTTAAATCTATTGGGCCCATACTCAGAAGCAGCTGGCTTTGCTCTCACAGGGTTAGATACCTGTTATATCCCCTGTGGAAAAAGAATGGTGTGTGGGTTAAGCAGGAGTAAGAAGGCTGTATACACTCTGACCACGGGTAATGGTGACCTCTCTAACCTACCTCTGGTAATGATGATTTCTAACCCCTGGTGATAATACTAGCATGCCTTCAGTTTTATACAATGAGCAGTGGCAGCCGCAGACTGCCAGCAAATGTGCTTGCCAACCCCAGGACCCCATACAATGAATTACAGATACCCATAAATGATGTAGTGTGTGTGTCTATCTGTATCCATAACTGTGTGTGTGTATCTGTATGTATAAGTTTATGCTATGTAGTGTGTGTCTGCATGTATAAATGTAAGCTATGTAGTGTGTGTATGTGTATCTGCATGTATAAGTGTATGCTATGTAGTGTGTGTGTGTGTGTCTGCATGTATAAGTGTATACTATGTAGTGTCTTTGTATCTGCATGTTTAAGTGTATGCTATGTAGTGAGTATGTATCTGCATGTATAAGTGTATGCTATGTAGTGTGTGTGTATCTGCATGTGTAAGTGTATATGCTATGTAGTGTGTGTGTGTATCTGAATGTATAAGTGTATATGCTATGTAGTGTGTGTGTGTATCTGCATGTATAAGTGTATATGCTATGTAGTGTGTGTGTGTACCTGCATGTATAAGTGTATATGCTATGTAGTGTGTGTGTATCTGCATGTATAAGTGTATACTATGTAGTGTGTGTGTGTATCTGCATGTATAAGTGTATATGCTATGTAGTGTGTGTATCTGCATGTATAAGTGTATATGCTATGTAGTGTGTGTGTGCATCTGCATGTGTAAGTGTATGCTATGTAGTGTGTGTGTATCTGCATGTGTACGTTTATGCTATGTAGTGTGTGTGTATCTGCATGTATAAGTGTATGCTATGTAGTGTGTGTGTATCTGCATGTGTAAGTGTATGCTATGTAGTGTGTGTGTGTATCTGCATGTATAAGTGTATGCTATGTAGTGTGTGTGTGTATCTGCATGTGTAAGTGTATGCTATGTAGTGTGTATGTATCTGCATGTATAAGTGTATGCTATGTAGTGTGTGTGTGTGTGTATCTGCATGTATAAGTGTATGCTATGTAGTGTGTGTGTATCTGCATGTGTAAGTGTAAGCTATGTAGTGTGTGTGTATCTGCATGTGTAAGTGTATGCTATGTAGTGTGCTACTGTGCATTTTGCTGACTTTAAAGGCCAGAATCTAGAATATTAATGGGGAATGCAGAGAGTAGTTTTAAAGAATTTATTATTAAATGTCCAATTAAGATAAAAATATTTAGCAATGTCTTTGCAAAGGCTAATTAAATACATAGCTCACATAGCCATACCAGTGGTTTGAGCTTGTGTTTGATTTGCTGCCTAAGTGTATTAAACTATATGACTTTATTTAGAATTTTATTTATATTACTTTGGTCTTATGATTTTTAAGCCCCGCCCACCACATTTCATTTTTTTTGCCGGGGGGGTCCCTCTTTTTAATTTTGAAATGTTGGGAGGTATGATATACAAGCTGATGACAGACCTACTGAGAACATGGAAATAAAACTTTGCGCACAACAGGGCTTCACACCATTGAATAACACCATTCACTGAGCCCGGGAGCTATGCCACATCAAGGAACACCTTTTAAACTTTACTACTCTCACTGACAAGCAAACCAGCCTTTGCACAACACATTACCCGGGAAATAACTACCAAGAGGCCTCTCCACCTAAGGTGCCGACCAGCAAACAACAGCGTAAATTCCAGGCAGACATGATTTTGGCACTAACTGAGCCTTTAAAGGGGCTTGGGAGGGACCCCTGGACAGACACAAGCGACAAGTCGCCAAGCCTATGATATGAAAACACCGTAAATAGAAGTTCAGAAATACCACGAGGCACCTAAGAAAAAGCTCGCAATCTCAGATGAGCTATGCGACACAAAAGGTGCCATAGCTTTTACGGACCAACAGAAAAGTAATGTGAACACTGATCTTTTGAGCCAACTGACATGGTCCGGCAAGTATTCCCAGAAAACTCTAAAAATGTTATTCCACACCATTTGTTACGGGCAGCTGGACTTGGGGGGCTAATGATTTTTAATAGAGCTCATATTAAACATTGTCACATACACTGCTCAGATAATGAATGTTTGAATGGAGTTGTATCGTTTGATTTTCTATTTAAGTTATCTATTATGTTGTTTCTGAGCATTTAATGTTCTATTTATATAGCCACTAACCTTGATAAATTGTAAATACTGGGTACAGAAGTAGCAGAGATCGCACCATATAGATAGCATCCTGCAGCGATAAGAATAAATTGAATTTCCTTGTGCGGCTCGCGGCCGGAGCTGCTGAGAGGAAGGCAACACGAACACAACTCCTAAGATATTGCTGTGGGGTGTATAAAATGAATTCTAACAGTACAATCTACCTTTAATAGCCAGATGCACTGTATTCCTCTTACCCTTAGCAGGATATCATGGCTTTATCCACAGACCCCAGTCACTCTATAATACTTAATACTATCCACGAGTAGCATGTTACAATATAATCAAGGATACGATACTTAAACTATGTGTG
Organism: Bombina bombina; assembly: GCF_027579735.1. NCBI lineage: Eukaryota > Metazoa > Chordata > Amphibia > Anura > Bombinatoridae > Bombina > Bombina bombina. The sequence continues at coordinate 1,123,222,144 of NC_069500.1, forward strand.
TGTCATCCTTGTATTTATAAGAGAGTACATAGGTGAACTTCTTATAATAATTAAATTGCTCATCCAATGTAGATCTTTAGGTTTGCTTGTTTTATGTTTTTATTATTATGTTTTTATTCTTCTTATCAAGTTCTACCAAGAATACCCCTATATTATAGTTACACAATGCAGACATAAGACCTATAAGTGGTCTACCCAGTTGGGGCATAGATTGAGGAACAATGATCATAGCTTTTACACCCAAATAATGGAGTAATACAATATTCTTCAACATAGGAATACTCTACCTTATCTTAAATCCAATAAGCATAGAAACCAGACTTTTGTATGGGCATTACCCTTAAAAGGGCAATCAGCTCTTTAGTGCCCATTAAAAAAAAAGCCATAATCTTAAAAAAACTAACACTAACCCCGATATAGGTACTCGCCATTCCTGAAGTTCGGCGGTGAAGGTCTTCTTCCAGGTGGCTCCATCTTCATCCAGCGCGGGACCATCTTCTTTCTTCATCTCGGTGGCATGGATCGAAGGCAGCGCAGAGCAGGATCGTCGGCTGCGCAGACATGGAGGCTCCTCTTCATGCTATTGTCTGCCGCACATGGAAGATTAAATGCAAGGTACCCGTTTTATATTGGGGTACCTTGCATTACTATTGGCTGAAAATTTCTAATCAGCCAATAGGACGAGAGCTACTTAAATCCTATTGGCTGATTTGATTTTTAGAGTTAGTTTTTACTTTTTATTTTGGTGGGTTGGGTCCATGTGGGGTTTTACTGTTAGGGTTTAATTTGTATTTTTTAATGTAAAAGAGCTGTAAAACTTAGGGGGTGTTTTTATTTCGGGGTGGCTTTTTTGTTTTTATAGGGGTATTAGATTAGGTTTAAATTTTTTATTTTGATAATTTAGTTTATTTTTTTCTGTAATCTTAGATTTTTTTATTTTTTGTAATATTAGATTTTTTTTATTTTAATTTAATGGGGATCTGTCACACAATATGGCCATATTCTGTTTAGCCAGTCACTAACTTACAAGATGTCCCAATGTTGTTCTAACACTAAAGTCCTTTGCCTTTATGGGCTGAATCATTCCTGCTTTTTCTCTTCATAATAGAATAAGACTCCGTGACTTTATATACATAGCTCCATTAAACTGTCAAGAGTACACCTGAGCTTGGGTGAGGTGCTTTACCCAATGGAAGATGGTCAGTCTCCCTTTTTATAAATACAAATACAAGGGAGTACAAAACCAAACTTTGTATTTATAAAAAAGGAAGAAAAAAAAAAAAAGGTTAGCAGTAAGAATCAGAAGTTTAGCACTACAGATTGTAAAGTTATATACACATATACTAGAACCTAGTTTCTCAACCTGTGGTACGTGTACCTCTTGGGATACTTGGGGCATTGGTAAGGGGTATTCCGGGGATTGGCCCTTTTTTACCTGATGTAGCTATTGTAAAAATGACATGCCAAAGAAAGCTGAGTTTCTCATCTCTACCCTCGTACACTCCTAACAGGACAAAGGGGCCTATTTACTAATGTGCGAGCCGACATGATCCGATATTGCGGATCATGTCCGCTGCACATCGATAAATGCCGATAGCATACGCTCTTGTGAACTGCTGGTGCAATACCGCCCCCTGCAGAATCGCGGCCAATCTGTGAGCAAGTGTCACAGAGACAAGTACCATTGTGAAAAAGGTAAAGTGCATCATACTAAAGTGTACCGCAGTAAAACAAGACAGATAAACTGGAAATTGTTCATTAAAAATAAAAGATGGTACCAGGTATACTACTTTCCTCATCATTCAGTAAAGAGTTTATTTTCTTCTTTTTTTAATGATAGAAACACATTAATTGCATATAATTATTGCTATCAATGGACCATATACCTGTGTTTTATGTGTTTATTATTCTCTGTTGTAATTTTGCCAAATATTACATTCCGGAACACATAAAACAAATATCTGATTATTATATATTTACTTCATTAATATATCTGGTACAAGCTTGTGAAATTAAGTGATGCACATGATTTCCATCTTTGCTCCTCATGCAAAAGATAAATAATATTTGTGCTACACTTGGAGTACATAGGAAACAATTGTATGCCTTCAGGGGTACTTGCTACAAAAAGGTTGAGAAACACTGTACTAGAACACAGTACTAAAGATTTAGCTCCATTAGTGGTCTCCCAATACTTAGAACTGCCCCTTCTCTTTCAACTACAATTCACATAATCTACCTAAACCTTATATCTCTGCACCATTAACCAGTAGACTGTAATCTCTCTGGAGCAGAGCCCTCTGCCTCCTGTCCTAGATTTGTTTAGTCTGTTAGGTTTTCGTATCTTCTCACAAACCCTTGTCATTGTACACCCCTATCTCTGTACCCAGTGCTACAGAATTTTGCAGCACTATACAAATAAATGCTAATAATAATGAGAGGAAAATATGTTACTGCAACCTATCTACACTTTACATTGATAGATATTAACATACAGTACTTACCATGGACTTTGATAGATATGGGTTCTCTTATCCTCACAAGATTTACGGAATTCTCCAAGCTGTGAAGAAATAAACATCTAATTAATATTGCTCAGGCACTGAAAGGAACATTGTACTTATTTCTACTATGCATATGAAGGAATTATTCGAAATTCACCATAAACTTTTTAATTTTGTATTTAATAAAATGTCTGCAATGCACTTTCATTATTTATTTTGTCTGCTTTTCCTGTAATTTAACTCTGAACATTGTAGTTGATGGGCCACAAATATAAATATATATGAATATATACATATTAACACATAAGTATATATATATATATATATATATATATATGTATATATATATATATATATATATGTGTGTGTGTGTGTGTGTGTGTACAGAGGACACACAGTTCCCATAGGCCACAATGAAAAGGAACTTTTCAGAGTAGTTTTTTCCCAACACTGCACAACCGCCAGCTGTAGCCCCTTATAACTGCTTTGTGTAGTTACTTTATTGAAAAATAAAGATGCTACTATTTTTATTTTTTTAATAAAGATTACTACACTGAAGTTTGGGGGATCTGATCTCTGGTTAGTTTTCTGCGCATTCATTGCTACCGTGAGCTTGCGGTAGCAATAACCAGCCACTTGCAATGGCTGGTTATTTTTTGCGTGCCCATAATGCGATAAATTAGGGCTCCACTTGTAATCTAGCCCATAATGTTTAATGTGCCTTTAAACTGAAACCTATACTGCAGTATCAAATATCTGCTTCCTACTAATGCTCATTCATTGGATGATAATTAATCTCCCATAGGTCTGTTAGTAAACAAAGGTACTTCTCTGCAAACAGCAATAAAACAATGGTTTATTCAAGACAGGAACAAGTATTTTTTCAAACAAGAAACAACTGCAATGTATTTAAAAATGTCCTCTTTTAAATAAAGTACTACTACAGTATTCCTTTAACACTCTTGATTGCACCAATCATTATCTCAGAGGGAGCTTGATCTAAGTTATTGCTTTTTGTGAAACATAAACATGCTTAAAGGGACAGTGTACCATCCAATTGGTTTTCCCTTAATGTGTTTCAAATTACTTGTTATATCATCTGCAAAATTTAAAATGTATGGGAAATTGCTCATTTCTGTATATTTTTTATATAAAATAGCTGTTTCGGCTAATTGAAGCCACAACCCAATTAAATGGGTTGAGCTTGTAGGGAGAGCAATCCTAATTAGCTTATCTAATTATCTACACAAAGTCCTCCATATTTTATTGCTCACAATTTCCTCAAACACCAATACATAGAGAGAACAATGGCAAATGAACATTTTACTATCTCTCTGTCACATCCCTACTGTGAGCATGATTCCATTACTTAAGTTAATTACATTTTTAGTACAGGTGGGGATGCCCATTGTCATCAAGGAGAAAGACTTAAAACCTATTACCCATGGGCAGAGTGTTCCCTTCATCACAGGAACACTAAAGTCAAAATTAAACTTTCATGATTCAGGTAGAGCAGGGCTCAAGTCCTACAAAAAAAGTGTGGGAACTCACCAAGACTTTTACCCCCTCACAATTAATATTGTTTTACACACACACACACACACACACACACACACACACACACACACACTGTTTATATGTATATACCAAGTAAATGAGGGGCAAGTAACACTGGCAGAGGAAGCAGGAGGGCACAGTTACACTAAAAGCAAAACAGGTAACCTTGCAATTTGGGATGAAACTGCTGGTAAGGTTGAATCTGCAGCAAATACATTATCTTGCCCAGGTCAGCATTCTGCAGAGAATCTGGCCTGCTGACCATAAATTGATAGACACATAGAGACACCAACATAAATAAGCAGACTGCACATGCTATTAGTGTATAGAATAAAGGGCTTATCCTACTGCCAAGATGTTGTTTAATTGCAAGGACTATTTTTCTTTGTGTGCATATGTGTTTCCTTTTCTGTTCTCTGTTCAGGAGGAACTTAGTTCCACCTGCAAAAATAGTGCAGGAACTCTGTTCCAATGCATTCCCACTGGACTTGACCCCTGAGTTAGAGCATGCAGTTTTAAGAGACTTTCCTACTTACTTTCATTATAAAATTGTGTGTTATATGCACACTCTCTGAGGCACCAGCTCTTAATGAGCATGTGCAAGAGTTCACAGTATATAAGTATTTGAGTCTGTTATTGACTGATGGCTGTCACATGATACAGGAGGCCAGCAATATGAAGTACATTTTAAAATCTACTGGTCATATCTGAATGTGAGTATATGTTATTGCATTTTATTTGTATTATGTACTTGCTATTTATGAAATCCTACTATAATGCAAGGCCCATAGGGAAAATTACAAAATAAATTATTACAACACACAGAGAAAGTCCAGCACTCGCTTGCAAGCTCTCAGCTAAGATTAAAAGCAAAATGGAAGGGTTAGTTACCGCATCTGGCCAAATGGGACAAGCCCAGGTACCTCGTCAAGGTCTCTTCCTAAACATGGGTCCCTAATACAGCCACACAAATGCAAGCTCTTAATCAAACAAAGCTTGCATTTGTATGGCTGTATTAGGGACCCAGATTTTGCAAGCGAGTGCTGGACTTTCTCTGTGTGTTGTATTAATTTATTTTGTAATTTTCCCTATGGGCCTTGCACCCAGGCTTATCTGGGGTTAACTGCCTGGGACTTTGGGGACAGCACAGCTTCCTGAGAGTGCTATTGAGCACCCAGGGCATCCCATGGATGTAGCTGATGTGTGTGGAGTGGTGGAACCTTTGTTTTTCTTGATGTGACAATAAATATACAGCAATGATTCAGCTCGGTCTATGATTGCTTATTTTTCGCCATTGTGGTATTGCTGGATTCCTTTTGGTGTGTGAGATACACCGCAGAGATTTCTAAGCTACTGGTTCTGTACTGAATAGACGCTATCCGGTGAGGAGGAGGAGTGCCTGGAAACTTTCCATCATCCCGCAAAGTGGGGCCGGATAATTGTGAGTAACCTGGGTTGATGTTTTTATAAACACACAAAGTTAGTTCGATACCACTAATATATCCTAAGTCGTTTACTTGTGATACATTATACTATACTGGGATACTGGAGAATTTGGTGGTCATCTGAACATATACACCTACAAAGGAGAAACATAATATTTTATAGTGTATATGAAAAACTCACCCAGCCGAACATATATACATTTAACACTCTATGTGTATCTGGAAACAAGAGTGTTATAAGTAAGAACTTTGAAACAATTTAAATTCCTGCAAATAACCGGGTTACGGCAACAACACATGAGAGATTACAAACCCATTTATAACACAATAAACTGTTTTGTGTTGCACACAGCTAAAAGGTTAAGTGAATACATTTCTTATGGCTTATATACACAGTTTTGCAGCAGTGTGTCTTTGCTTGATGTGAAAATCTTTAATTATATATATATACACCTATACATCTATTCCCATAGATATATAGGTATAGTTATGTATTTTACATGAATAGTATCAGATATATATATAGAAATATATATTTAATAATAAAAGTACATTATTTTCTATGTGAAGAACATAGGTATGTAAATTATGCTTTTTGCACATCGGGTTTCACAATTTACATTTTAACGCAGTCAGGTTAGCGCACATGAAAATCTAGTAATTTTTTTTTTTTATTGAGGTTATAAAGAATAATACAGGACATATTCATCCAGTGACAGTGAAAATATATCAATAAAACATGCACTATATACCCAAAAACATAGCAAGGAAATAGAGACAAAATCATTCTGGGCATAAGATTTGAACGTCTCTGGAAGAATATCAGGACCAAAGCCATATAATATAAAGCAGTGTCGGGTATCCACTTTACACATATTATGAGCAATGAGAATTACAACTAAAAATCAACAAACAAGAGTATAGTTAAGAGATATATATAACCTGTGTAGAGATTGATGATAATGGAACCTCATTTTTATATATAATAAAGCTAGAAATGGTCCCCCAATTGCTGTTCATACGGTTATGTAATCTAAGGAGGAGACAATATTTAAAGCAATTGGGGATTAGATCTTGTGTGGCCACTTTTGGACCAAGTTAGCGGTGAGGGGGAAGGGAATTCAGCGGGCAAGAGCCGCTTGAAGTGGAATGGGGAGGGGAAGATGAGGGGGCGGAGTCTTATATCGTACTAGACTAGTTAAGTGGGAGAGGTAAGCAGGAGTCATATTCTATAAACAGATAAACAAAGGGGCGGCCTTCAGAGGGACCACCTGTTGTGTATACAGTGAATAGGTAGGGACATAGGGCATTCAGTGTACAATATTGAATAAAATAGGATATATCTATAGCGCCTAATATTCCTGTAGAATCCTGTATATATATATCTGTGCTTTAGGGTCTAGTAGAGATGCAGCTCTAGAACACAGACATTTAGTGACAAAGTTATAATAGTCGTATTGGTTAAAAGAGGAAGCGAACACTAGTAAGGTGCATCAGTCAGCATGCAACACTATTGCTCCTCAAAGTAAACTTTTAGTGAGTCTCCAAGTTTTATAGTAAACTAGTGACATGGGATAATATATGGTAGCATAGTGAATAGCTAAGGTACTTTGACTATATGCAATGTCCAGGACCCTCTAGTACAGGGGTCAGCAACCTTCGTCTCCCAGATGTTTTGGAACTACATTTCCCATGATGAGACACTCTTTAGGCTATCTTAGCATCATGGGAAATGTAGTTACAAAACATCTGGGAGCCGAAGGTTGCTGACCCCTGCTCTAGTAGATTAGATCTCCTATGGTAATTGGTCTGTGAGCCAAGACTGTACATAATAGACTAGTAAAATAATGTAGGCCTCTAAAATTTACGCAGTAGACCAACGTATGCACCTGGGTGGGAGTTGGATTGTTAGTGGAACTAATAAAAATAACATTGAGGAAAGATCAAACTTGAACTAGTGCAATGGCTAACAAATTATCAAACATGAGTCCTTTACACAAGGGATATAGCAAACAATATGTACGACACAAACTTTGTCACAATAAATCAAATCTGCCAGAAGATGGTGATAGCATGGTTAAGCAATGTATGTTACACTTTGCAAATATAAACCTTCTGGGCGCTCACGAACTGTATTTAGCTAGATAAGTTGTAAAAGTATATATAGGTTTTCTAATTGAGCATAACCCAGGATAGTAACCTAACGACTCCATTTTCCAAATGAATAAGAGCTAAAGTCCAGTAAACCACTTGGACATAAAGAGGTGCATATAAAGATGTACATTTACTTTTGAGCCCATATCTAATAATGAAAACTGAGCCTGCTGCAATAAAGGGCTATAGAGACGCCTAGCATTGGCTGTTATTGTTTAAGCTTTAAAGGGCAGCCAAAGGAGTCCATAGCTATCATGTAACCATAAACAGAACAATGGGCAATGTAACCAATGTGGTAGTGAGTAATCTGAGCTAGGGGATATCCCTAAGGGCCCATCTCTTCCTAACTGAAAAATTATAAACTTTATAGTGTTACGTGTCTGCTTACAGATCCTGATATTTAGGCAATAGGAAGATTAACGAACATATCATTTCCCTAGTTATAACATAATAATAGACATCTAGAAGAAAGTACACTTTACATGAGATTGGGTAATGAGCCTATCTAAATTGGGTAATAGAGCATATCCTCAAGAAAATCTATATGTGGCAAAATAAATCCTACTTATGTATTAAGTGTGTCCAAAACTGCTATAAATTATAAAATTAAATGGGGAACAGGACACTGATAATAAAGTAACATATAAACACATGAGAACAGAGAAATGGAAGGGCAGTCCCATAGAATCACTGAGAACTGCTGTGAGTCACTGGATCATCAAAATCAAACACCCGCCTAAGGTAATAATGAGCCAGACTCTGCCGTAAATGCAAAAGTGTCCATACTGATAAGTGTGAGGGTCTAACTACAAGTAAGTTTCACCGGCTCATTACCTGACAATAGGTTATAGTTCACTTGGGAGAGAGTGGGGCAGAGCTCTGATAAAGGGCATGAAAGCAGAGAATCTTATATGTTATGTCCAGTCATCTTACACCCACACCAGCAAGAAGGCTAGATATATAAGCTAAGTCAGCCGATAATTTACCCCACTCCACATAAGAGAGAGCCAGAGACGCCGAAATTGCTGAGAAGCTCTGCCCGAAAGTAACACTGACACATCTAAAGTGGGCCTTCTGAGTCTGTAGGAAAAACCTGATAGTGGGGATCTGCGGCCCTCCTTTAATGCCGGATATTCTGCTAACACTGGTCACCTCTCCGGGTATGGGGCTAGGAGACGTGGCATCATAATGAGGCAACAGAGCCTTAGGTATGCTTTCCAATGCGTGTGAGATGTCAAAGGGTGATGTCTCCGCCGCTCCTTTTCCAGCTGGTATGGGCAATTCAAGATAGCGGTCTGACACTCTCCACAGTTTGCCGTGCTTAGAGCTCAATGTTAGCTTTTCAGATGGACCCCGTTACATTGTACAGGTTCAGTGCACTTGTCTGAATTTTCCAGCGGCGGTATAAGAGCAGAAAATATTGATATAAGGTCCCCTTTCAGGCTCTGATAATGACTTTCCAACAATCTTTGAGTGCGTTGCTCCCATGAATTCAGGGCTTCCATGTCAGTATAGCCTTATAAGTATAGGCAGCTTCTGATGGCTCCACGTGGCGTAGTTCCTAGGTAGAAGGCAGTTATATCTTCCCTGACCGACACTACCCCAGTCTCTCCAAGGGTAAAACAGATGAGAATTGACTTCTGATATAAGGTAGTAGCGATTCAAGTTCTCCAGATGTATATTAAGCCATAAAATTAAATTTAAAAGCCCGGAGCTCCAAGTAAACACATCTGAACGCCTCTGTAGTTGGCTCTGCCCCCTGTTTTCCTGTGCCTGTTTCCCTCTCTAAAATTTAGTAATCTTAATGTGCATTATTGAAATATTACATATAAAATATTATTAAAAATGTAACATAAGTATGTTTAATAATTGTTATTTATTTGCACAAAATACATATTTTACATACCTATGTTCTTCACATAGAAAATAATGTACTTTTTATTATTAAATATATATTTCTATATATATATCTGATACTGTTCATGTAAAATACATATCTATACCTATATAGCTATAGGTACATACATATACATATTTAAACATGTGTATGTATGTGTGTATCTCTGTTAAAGCCCTCATTTCTTTGAGCATTTATAACCTTTGGCATAACGACGGCGGTCACATTTTTCGTGACTGCGACCGGGCCCTTGAGGCTGGCGACTCTGGGGGGCCCCAGCATTCTGCATTGTCCCTTGCCCTGACTGTGGAGTTTTTTTGTATTTTTTAAAAAAAAGCACCGTTGTAATTTTCCTCCTTGGGACCACGGCAAGTGGAACAGGAAGACTAGCAGGGGCAGTGGCAGACTAATCCACATTGGTGGGAAGCGCTCTGTCGTACCTCAAATCAAAACGGGAGGGAGGAGCTCTCGTCCGAAGCTGCACATTGGAAGTGTGTGGGGAAGGAAGGGGGCTCCCAGAGCAGCACTGCCCATCAGGCTGGACCGGGAGTTCTTCTTCTTCTGCAGGTAGGGAGAAGGCGGGGTGAGCTGGGTACCGCGATGTGTGACAGCTTTATTCAGTATTAAAATAGTATTATTTATTATATACACCTACGTGTCATAGCTGGACATGGCTACAAATTTGGCATCCCCCACTCGCCAAACATCGGTAATTAAGTTTGTTGTGTGCATATGTAAAGGACTCTTCTCACTACTTCTCTTACACCTCGCTTTCTTTCAAAAATGTGTGCATTTGAGTTGAATGGCAGACAGCAATTGGGTGAATTCACTCCCTGCTGAGAACGTGCAGCCAGTACCGTACATCACGACTCAACATGTAAATTACCACATTAGCATGGCGATTTATTAAGAAAATACCCGCCGGTTTAACCAGCAACTGAGAGGCTAACGCGCCCTTTTTTGTTTGTTTGTTTGTTTGTTTCAAATAATTTTTATTGTAGTTGAACAATTGAAAATGACAGAAATAATGAGAATATACAATAATCATAAGTTACATAGACACAGAAACAATTCGTATATTCCGCTGAACTTTCTACCAATTTGTAAGTGTATAAATGTAAGGGAGAGATGAGAGGGAAAGGAAGGTTTACATCATATACCATCTACATTTGAGTGAACATGCTGTAAGACAAAATCTTAATAACCATTTTTCTACACATAGATGACAACACGGACACAGCTGATCGTCAAGCATAAAACAACGATCAATTCGTAAAATAATTAGTGACTCATTAACTATGTTCGTGGTCTTTGCTCCCAAATAAAAATGATGCCTAATATGTAATCCTGTTACCAATATAACAGTAATGTCTTTTTTCTAAAGAGAGAGTGTGGTTAATTTCAGATACCCATTGAATGAATGTTGTTTCCAGAGTCTGGGAATTAAATGTTTGGCGCATGATAGCATTAGTTGTAGTAACTTTGTGCGATAAGCGCATCCTGCATATGGGCTATGATTAAGAAGTGCAATAGCGGGTGTAAGGGAGAGGTCTTAGTTTTGCGTGTTATTAATACAATGTTCTATTTGGGACCAATAAGACTTTAGCTTTGGACATGACCACCAAATGTGTGAATGTGTAGCTATTTCACCACAACGCCTCCAGCAACTTGAGTTTGCCCCAGGGAAGATTGTGTGTATTATTTGAGGAGTGAGGTACCAACGTGTAAGAATTTTATAGTTAAGTTATGCTAGTATTGATGACACAGGTGAGGAATGAGTCATTTTGAATCCTCGCTTCCAAGTCTTATCTGTGAATTGATTCTGAAGTTCTAATTCCCATTTAGGAAGATATGTTGTTTTTTTTTTTTTATATGGGAATCAACCTCTAAGTATCTTATATGACATGGAAAGATGAGCTTTCTTTATGCCAAAATTTAAACATATATATGTCCGAATGGTCTAAGTGGACGAATAATGTCCTTCTTATGAGGGCTGTCATTTATTGCATGCCAGACTTGAAAGTATAAAAACCAGCTATGGAATGGAGATCCTAAGTCATCTCGTAGTATTAGCCTTTCTTTAACCTGGGATTGGTCAGTAAGTAGGAATAAGGGTACGTTTTTATATAGTATATTCTCTGTGTCAAATTTGAAAGGATTCTGATTAAAAAAGAGGTGGTGGCCTAGTAATGGTGTTAAAGGGACATTCCAGTCAAAATTGAAATGCACATAGATTAATTACACTTTTGAATAGAAATATATTTTCAATATACATGTATTAGCAAAATGCTTCTAGTAAACGTCATCACTGTTTTAGTGTTAGCATTTCTCTCTGCATGTGCATGTGAAGCATAGCTAGATATTTTCAGTGCACCAGCATTTTAAATACTACAGCTGCTCAGAGCACCAGTGGGGCTTGTATCTTGTCAGCAATTAACAAACTGAGTAATTTTCAGATGGTACAAGCAGCTTAGGCTCTCTGAGCAAGAGTTGTGTTTAAAATGCTGGTGCACTGTGCATACTTAAATACACTTTTGAAAACACTATAGCATTTTTTAGAAACATTTTTACTAATACATGTATATTACAAAAATGTTTCTATTCAGAACAGAAATACATCCATGTGGATTACAATTTTGGCTGAAATGTCCCTTTAAGGGTGAGACTATTGTAGAAAGTTTGTTGCGATATTTGATTAGTGTAGCTTACTTTTAGTATCTACAGGGAGTGCAGAATTATTAGGCAAGTTGTATTTTTGAGGATTAATTTTATTATTGAACAACAACCATGTTCTCAATGAACCCAAAAAACTCATTAATATAAAAGCTGAATAGTTTTGGAAGTAGTGTTTAGTTTGTTTTTAGTTATAGCTATTTTAGGGGGATATCTGTGTGTGCAGGTGACTATTACTGTGCATAATTATTAGGCAACTTAACAAAAAACAAATATATACCCATTTCAATTATTTATTTTTACCAGTGAAACCAATATAACATCTCAACATTCACAAATATACATTTCTGACATTCAAAAATAAAACAAAAACAAATCAGTGACCAATATAGCCACCTTTCTTTGCAAGGACACTCAAAAGCCTGCCATCCATGGATTCTGTTAGTGTTTTGATCTGTTCACCATCAACATTGCGTGCAGCAGCAACCACAGCCTCCCAGACACTGTTCAGAGAGGTGTACTGTTTTCCCTCCTTGTAAATCTCACATTTGATGATGGACCACAGGTTCTCAATGGGGTTCAGATCAGGTAATCAAGGAGGCTATGTCATTAGATTTTCTTCTTTTATACCCTTTCTTGCCAGCCACGCTGTGGAGTACTTGGACGCGTGTGATGGAGCATTGTCCTGCATGAAAATCATGTTTTTCTTGAAGGATGCAGACTTCTTCCTGTATCACTGCTTGAAGAAGGTGTCTTCCAGAAACTGGCAGTAGGACTGGGAGTTGAGCTTGACTCCATCCACAACCCGAAAAGGCCCCACAAGCTCATCTTTGATGATACCAGCCCAAACCAGTACTCCACCTCCACCTTGCTGGCGTCTGAGTCAGACTGGAGCTCTCTGCCCTTTACCAATCCAGCCACGGGCCCATCCATCTGGCCCATCAAGACTCACTCTCATTTCATCAGTCCATAAAACCTTAGAAAAATCAGTTTTGAGATATTTCTTGGCCCAGTCTTGACGTTTCAGCTTGTGTGTCGTGTTCAGTGGTGGTCGTCTTTCAGCCTTTCTTACCTTGGCCATGTCTCTGAGTATTGCACACCTTGTGCTTTTGGGCACTCCAGTGATGTTGCAGCTCTGAAATATGGCCAAACTGGTGGCAAGTGGCATCTTGGCAGCTGCACGCTTGACTTTTCTCAGTTCATGGGCAGTTATTTTGTGCCTTGGTTTTTCCACACGCTTCTTGCGATCCTGTTGACTATTTTGAATGAAACGCTTGATTGTTCGATGATCACGCTTCAGAAGCTTTGCAATTTTAAGAATGCTGCATCCCTCTGCAAGATATCTCACTATTTTTTACTTTTCTGAGCCTGTCAAGTCCTTCTTTTGACCCATTTTGCCAAAGGAAAGGAAGTTGCCTAATAATTATGCACACCTGATATAGGGTGTTGATGTCATTAGACCACACCCCTTCTCATTACAGAGATGCACATCACCTAATATGCTTAATTGGTAGTAGGCTTTCGAGCCTATACAGCTTGGAGTAAGACAACATGCATAAAGAGGATGATGTGGTCAAAATAATCATTTGCCTAATAATTCTGCACTCCCTGTAGTTTTACTTCTAGTGTAGCCCTCATGAATTGATTATCTTTAAGTTGTGTTGGTCTAGTTGAATTAGGGATCCAGCAGACATCTCTCATCTGATGAAGATTTGCTAAATTAGCTTCTATTTGAATCCAGAGTTTTGATGGTGAGTTATGATTCCATGCAATTATTTGTGTAAGCTGTGCTGCTTTATGGTAATGTACTAAGTTGGGCATATTTGGTCCTCCATCGTAAAGGGTAATGCACGCTTCTGTTGTTTTTTGTATGACCAAATAAAAGATTCTAACATTTTCTGTTGGGTCATTAAATATTGACATGGTAGAGAGATTGGTAATGTCTGAAAGATATATAAATATTTGGGGATAATCATCATTTTAATTGTGTTAATGGTTAACGCGCTCTTTTATATTACTATTCACTCTTTTGAATATCCCGCTGAAGTTCCTGAGCTGGAAATGACAGATACGCCCCGGGGTGGGACTAGTGTAAGAGTCAACCAATTAAAGAGCGGAGATTCAGAACAGCGTGGGTCAGCTGTAGAATGTAAACAGACAGAACTCTCAGCAGACAGAGCACGTGGGAGGAAGTGTCTGTCAGCTGAGCTATGATGGCAAGGTGCTAGTGAAAAGCTTGCAGCTTTAGGAGATTTTTTTTTATTTTATTATGGATTTATACTGCTCGATGCAGATTATGAAACTAACACATCTGAAAATGTAAAAGGCATTATCAATATCCGTGTATATACATAGATACAATCATTAAACAGAGAAGCATGTATATTTTAGACTAATGCACTGTTGGGAGTTTCAAGATACATATATATTATTGGTAGTAAAACATCACTATATTGAGAGGGATGATAGTCACAGTTGAAGGGGCACACAGAACCAGCCACCCCTGGAGATACCTATGGAAAGTCATGTTGAAAACTTTTTTATAACATTCATAATAAGGATTAAAATAACTCCCTTACCTTTATTTTCTATTTTGTACAATGTGCATAAATTCATCAGTAATTGAAAACAATGTATTGTCTGGATCCACTGCAACTGAATATGTTAAGGTACACATTTTTTTTAAATCCCAAAACTTCTAAAAATTGACTACTCCCTTACTTTAATAAATTCTTTCCATCTGGCTTTCAATTTGAGCTTAATTAAGAGGCCGTTAATCTATGGTTTCCTTTAGTGTTAGTTTTTCAGGTATCATGGCTTTTGAAGCTTTTTCCTTTATATTGTTTACTGGTGTGCCCAAGTGAAAAACTGTATTCAAATGTATATTTCATTAGAAGGATATAGTCTTCTAGACCCATTACATAACTAGTGACAAGCACCTGACAGTTACAGGATTATAAGGATCCTTATTTAGGATAAAAGAAAGTATTTTCTCTTGCCTATTTGTCTGGAAATATTTTTGGCCAGCGCAAGCATTGTTCAATGACCTTACTCTAAAAGCTAATGTCTGCACTGCATACATAAAAAAGGACAGTTTTCTCCCCTTTAAATTGTTCCCAATTATCCATTTTACCTGCTGGAGTGTGTTCTTAAAGGGACACTGAACCCAATTTTTTTCTTTCATGATTCAGATAGAGCATGAAATTATAAGCAACTTTTTAATTTACTCCTATTATCAAGTTTTCTTTGTTCTCTTGTTATCTTTATTTTAAAAGCAGGAATGTAAATCTTAGCAGCCAGCCCATTTTAGGTTCAGCACCATGGACAGCACTTGCTTATTGGAGGCTTACATTTACCCACCAATAAGCAAGCATAACCCAGGTTCTCAACCAAAAATGGGCCTGCTCCTATGCATCACATTCCTGCTTTTTAAAATAAAGATAGCAAGAGAACGAAGAAAAATTGATAATAGGAGTAAATTAGAAAGTTGCTTAAAACTGCATGCTCTACTTGAATCATGAAAGAAAAAAAAAAATGGGTTTAGTGTCCCTTTAAGATAGGCCTATGTAAACACAATCAGGAGAAGAAATTACACTTCCACTGGGGACCTGGGGTGCAGGCAGGGTGGATTTGATTTAAATCACTAGTCCGTAAGACTGATCGATTTAAAGGGACAGTAAAGTCAAAATTAAACTTTTGTGCATCCGATAGAACATGCAATTTTAAACAACTTTCCAAATTACTTCTGTTATCAAATTTGCTTTGTTCTCTTGGTATCTTTTATTGAAGAGTAAAACTAGGTATTCTCATAAGGCTCAGGAGTGAGCATGTGTCTTTAGTTCTCTATGGCAACAGCGTTTTGCAACGTTATTGGTAGCTTCATTATACAATGTTGCAAAACACTGCTGCTATAGAGTACTAAAGACACGTGCACACTCCTGAGCTCTTGTGAGTCTACCTTGTTTTACTCTATAGGGGGCCCTGTGTTGATTCTTGCACCTGGGCCCTATGGTTTCTAGTTAAGCCTCTGCTTTTTAAACATTTTTTATTAGACTGTGTTATCATTAGTGTAATTTTACATGATAATGTATTTTTTATGTGTTTTGTGCAACTTTTTGTCACTCGTAACAGTTAACCAGAGCTCTGAAGTCGCACTTGCCTGATGCACATTAAATTCGTGTTTACTTTCAAATTGTAATACACGCTCTACTTTCAACACATGCGAAGAGCCACAAAATACCCCTTATCACTCACATACAACAGTTAGCGCTCCACTTGTAATACAGCCCTTTGTGTGCAGCCAAAGCTGCGATTAGCTAAAAAATATACCAACTACTGGATTTAATGAGCAGCTATAGGACGTCCCACTTCTTACATAGATGTACATTGCTCATGTGGTTGACCTGATGCTTATGGGGACTGATATGGTCTATATTGAATTGCTTTAAGAGACTGAGGCTTTTGTATTGATTTTACAGGCATTAGTTGCTTGTTTACGTCTTTTAAGATGTATGTTTGCTACATGATTCAAGGTTAGAGCGTGCAATGCTATGTAAAATCCTTTGAATATTTGATGTGATCTAACAAATATAATTGGAAATAAAACTTAAGGGAATAGTCTAGTCAAAATTAAACTTTCATGATTCAGATAGAGCATTAGAAAATTTCTAATTTACTTCTATTATCAATTTTTCTTATTTCTCTTTGTATCTTTATTTGAAAAAGCAGGAATATAAGCATAGGAGCTGGCCCATTTTTGGTTCAGCACCTGGGTAGCGCTTCTTGATTGGTATCTAAATGTAGCCACCAATAAGCAAGCACTGCCCAGGTGCTGAACCAAAAATAGGCCGGCTCCTATGCTTACATTCCTGCTTTTTCAAATAAAGATACCAAGAGAACAAAAAAAAAATTAATAATCAGAGTAAATTTAAAAAGTTGCTTAAAATTGCATGCTCTATCTGAATTATGAAAGCCCATTTTTGCTGAACAACCTAGGTTGTTCTTGCTGATTGGTGGATAAATTCACCCACCAATAAACAAGTGGTGTCCAAGGTTCTGAATCAAAAATGGTCTATCTCCTTAGCTTAGATGCCTTCTTTTCAAATAAAGATAGCAAGAGAATGAAGAAAATTTGATAATAGGAGTAAATTAGAAAGTTGCTTAAAATTGCATGCTCTATCTGAATAACGAAAGAAAAAAATTGGGTTCAGTGTCCCTTTAAAAAGTGTGATAAATTCCCTTAAATTTTAAAGACGAAACAAAAAAAATTGAGTCTTTATTCTATGTCTCTTTCTTGAGTATTAATGATAATCTTAAGAGATGTGAAACCCAATTTTTTTCTTTCACGATTCAGAGAAAAAAGGAAATTTATGCTTACCTGATAAATTGATTTCTTCTACGATACGACGAGTCCACAGATTCATCCTTACTTGTGGGATATTATCCTCCTGCTAACAGGAAGTGGCAAAGAGCACCACAGCAGAGCTGTCTATATATCTCCTCGCTTGACTCCACCCCCCAGTCATTCGACCGAAGGTATAGGAAGAAAAAGGAGAAACTAAAAAGGTGCAGAGGTGACTGAAGTTTGAAAATAAAAATATCAATTTATCAGGTAAGCATAAATTTCCTTTTCTTCTACTAGATACGACGAGTCCACGGATTCATCCTTACTTGTGGGATATAATACCAAAGCTACAGAACACGGATGAACGGGAGGGACAAGACAGATACCTAAACAGAAGGCACCACTGCTTGAAGAACCTTTCTCCCAAAAACAGCCTCAGAAGAAGCAAAAGTATTAAATTTGTAAAATTTGGAAAAGGTATGAAGGGAGGACCAAGTCGCAACCTTACAAATCTGTTCAACAGAAGCATCGTTTTTAAAAGCCCATGTGGAAGCCACCGCTCTAGTAGAATGAGCTGTAATCTTTTCAGGAG
The DNA here is from genome assembly GCF_027579735.1 of Bombina bombina. Classification (NCBI taxonomy): domain Eukaryota; kingdom Metazoa; phylum Chordata; class Amphibia; order Anura; family Bombinatoridae; genus Bombina; species Bombina bombina. Next base: position 1,123,240,310 of record NC_069500.1, read on the forward strand.
GCTGCTGTCCAGCAGTCTCGTATGCCAAACGGATGATGCTTTTCAGCCAAAAAGAAAGGGAGGTAGCCGTAGCTTTTTGACCCCTACGCTTTCCAGAATAAACAACAAATAGAGAAGATGTTTGACGTAAATCCTTGGTCGCTTGTAAGTAAAACTTCAAGGCACGAACCACGTCCAGATTATGTAACAGAAGAAGGATTAGGATATAGAGAAGGAACAACAATTTCCTGATTAATATTCTTATTTGAAACAACCTTAGGAAGGAATCAAGGTTTAGTACGCAAAACTACCTTATCAGAATGGAATATAAGATAAGGCGAGTCGCATTGTAATGCAGAAAGTTCAGAAACTCTTCGAGCAGAAGAAATAGCAACTAAAAAGAAAACTTTCCAAGATAAAAGCTTAATATCTATGGAATTCATAGGTTCAAACAGAACCCCTTGAAGAACATTCAGCACTAAATTCAAACTCCATGGCGGAGCAACAGGTTTAAACATAGGCTTGATTCTGACTAAAGCCTGACAAAAGGACTGAACGTCTGGGCCATCCGCCAGACGCTTGTGTAGTAAAATTGACAAAGCAGAAATCTGTCCCTTTAAGGAACTAGCCGATAATCCCTTCTCCAATCCTTCTTGGAGAAAGGACAAAATCCTAGGAATCCTAACCCTACTCCATGAGTAGCCCTTAGATTCGCACCAATAAAGATATTTACGCCATATCTTATGGTAAATTTTCCTAGCCTGAATCAAGGTATCAATAACCGACTCAGAGAATCCCCGCTTAGATAAAATCAAGCGTTCAATCTCCAGGCAGTCAGCTGCAGAGAAATTAGATTTGGATGTTGGAACGGACCTTGAATGAGAAGGTGCTGTCTCAGTGGCAGTTTCCATAGTGGCAGAGATGACATTTCCACTAGATCTGCATACCAGGTCCTGCGTGGCCACGCAGGCGCTATCAAGATTACCGAAGCCCTCTCCTGTTTGATTCTGGCAATCAGACGAGGCAGGAAAGGAAAGGGAGGAAACACATAAGCCAGGTTGAACGACCAAGGTACTGCTAGTGCATCTATCAGTACTGCTTGGGGATCCCCTGATCTGGATCCGTAACAAGGAAGTTTGGCATTCTGACGAGATGCCATCAGATCCAATTCCGGTGTGCCCCATTGACGAATCAATGTCGCAAACACCTCCGGATGGAGCTCCCACTCCCCATGATGAAAAGTCTGTTCTCCACTCCTGGGATGTAGATTGCGGATAGATGGCAGGTGTGCGTCTCTGCCCATCAAATTATCTTGGAAACCTCTATCATTGCTAGAGAACTCTTTGTTCCCCCTTGATGCTTGAAGCGCATTGAATATTGCTCTCAGTTCCAGAATATTTATTGGTAGTAGGGACTCCTCCTGAGTCCAAACACCCTGAGCCTTCAGGGAATTCCAGACTGCACCCCAGCCCAAGAGGCTGGCGTCCATCGTCACTATGACCCATGCTGGCCTGCGGAAGCACATTCCCTGGGTCAGATCCTGTGACAACCACCAAAAAAGAGAGTCTCTGGTCTTTAGATCCAGATTTATCCGAGGAGATAAATCTGCATAATCCCCATTCCACTGTCTGAGCATGCACAGCTGCAGTGGTCTGAGATGTAAGCGAGCAAACTGTTGGAGATAACCAGTATTTTTTATGTTGAATGTATTCATAAGATTAATTATCCCAAACTTGATTTCACTATGAGTTGTGCACAGTGGTAAACATCTAAAGCCAAAAAAGTTTAGGTTAACCCCAATCTTACTAGTTAATGTAATATATTCAGAGTTGTATAGAGTACATAAACATGAGCAGGGCAAACAACATTGGTAGTCAGTGTGATTGGTGCATACTTTAGGTATTTAAGTAATAAACATAAGAAATAAACATAAGAAATACTGGTTATCTCCAACATTACAGTGAGTTACTATATCAAGCCTAGGTATTCAAACCCCATTATATAACAAACTTTGAATTGTTATAAAATAACACTCTAGTGTTACAAGATATACAAATGTATCACGCCCCAGGCAACTATTGTTTTTAATTGCACATCCCTTTATTTTATCTCCGTTTTTTTGCGTAATTAATAAAAGTTATGTTTTAATTATCCCAGCGTACTCCCTTTACCATTTGGCATCATATTGTTCTATACAGACATACACAATTTGTCATAGATGACTATATGAGTGCTATACGTGTATTCTTCCTTGGTCTTTTTTGCCCATGTTCTTTCTGTAGTCTAGACAATACACAGCACCTCTTACCCTGAGATTATAGGAAACATAACCAGTAATCTAATTAGGGTTTAGTCATGTTAATCTACTAAGCAGTGCCATTGACCCCTCTCTCTTGCTACCATTAGATTTGAGTAAAACCCCTGCCCTGTTCTAGTCTTGGAACTGGGCAGATTACACCCATGTATACCATGGTATATAGGTCTTCTACACAGCGTAAGAACGCCTCTCTTTTTGTCTGGTCTACAGACAAACATGAAAGATGAAATCTCCCTCTTGGGAAAAAATCCTTGAATTCTAGTCGATACCCCTGCGTCACGATTTCTAATGCCCAGGGATCCTGAACGTCCCTTGCCCAAGCCTGAGTGAAGAGAGAAAGTCCTGCCCCCTACTAGATCCAGTCCCGGATCAGGGGCTGCCCCTTCATGCTGTCTTGGTAGCAGCAGCGGGCTTCTTGGCCTGTTTACCTTTATTCTAGGTCTGGCTAGGTCTCCAGACTGACTTGGATTGTGCAAAATTCCCCTCCTGCTTTGTGGCGGAGGAGGAAGTAGAGGGTCCACCTTTAAAGTTTCGAAAGGAACGAAAATTATTCTGTTTGGCCCTCATTTTAACCGTCTTGTCCTGAGGAAGGGCATGACCTTTACCTCCAGTAATGTCGGAAATTATCTCCTTAAGTTCAGGCCCGAATAGTGTCTTACCTTTAAAAGCAATAGATAAAAAAAGCTTGGATTTTGATGACGCATCAGCAGACCAAGACTTAAGCCATAACGCTCTATGCGCTAAAATGTCAAAGCCTGCATTCTTTGCCGCTAATTTAGCCATTTGAAAAGCGGCATCTGTAATAAAAGAATTAGCTAGCTTGAGAGCCTTAATTCTATCCAAAATATCATCTAATGGGGTCTCAACCTTAAGATACTCCTCTAGAGCCCCAAACCAAAAAGCTGCTGCAGTAGTTACTGGAACGCTTAGCCAGGGTAGAAATAGCTCCCTCCACCTTAGGGACCGTCTGCCAAGAATCCCGAATGGTGTCAGATATGGGAAACATTTTCTTAAAAGTAGGAGGGGGAGAGAACGGAATGCCTGGTCTATCCCATTCCATAGTAACAATGTCCGAAATTCTTCTAGGGACTAGAAAAACATTAGTGTAAGTAGGGACCTCTAGATATTTATCCATTTTACACAATTTCTCTGGTGGGATGACAATAGGGTCACAATCATCCAGAGTCGCTAAAACCTCCCGGAGTAACAAGCGGAGGTGTTCAAGCTTAAACTTAAAGGCCGTCACATCTGAGTCTGTTTGAGGGAACATCTTTCCTGAGTCTGAAAGCTCTCCCTCAGACAGCAATTCCCCCACCCCCAAATCAGAACACTGTGAGGGTACATCGGAGATGGCCAATAAAGCATCAGAGGGCTCAGCATTTACTCTAATACCTGATCTGCTGCGCTTACCCTGTAAACCTGGCAGTTTAGATAATACCTCTGTAAGGGTAGTAGACATAACTGCAGCTATATCTTGCAGGGTGAAAGAATTAGACGCGTTAGAAGTACTAGGCGTCGCTTGAGCGGGCATTAAAGGTTGTGACACTTGGGGAGAATTGGATGGCATAACCTGATTCTCTTCTGACTGAGAATCATCCTGAGACATACTTTTGTCACCTAAAATATGTTCTTTGCAATGTAAGGCCCTTTCTGTACATGAGGGACACATTTTAAGTGGGGGTTCCACAATGGCTTCTAAACAAATAGAACATTGACTTTCCTCAATGTCAGACATGTTGAAACAGGCTAGTAATGACCACAAACAGGCTTGAAAACACTTTATTTAGTGAAAAAAACAGCAATCTGAAAAACGGTACTGCGCCTTTAAGAGTAAAAAAGCGTACAATTTCTGCAAAACTGCTCTAAAATGTTATAATTATCACAATATTAGGATATATGTGCCTTATCTTGCCAGCTAAGATTGCACCGCAAGTAAGGAATGCTTAACCCTTAATGGAAAAAAACGTTACTCAAAAACGTTATATAATTAACAAATCAACCCCCTACACCTCGCCACAGCTTTGATGTGGCGTCTACCTGCCCTCAGGGGTCTGTAAATTCACTCTATCACTTCGTTTAGGCCAAATCTTTCAGTTTAGGCCCACCGGAGCTGGAGCTTGCATGTGAAATTCAACTGCGCATCTGAGGCGTGAAATTAGGCCCCGCCCACCTACATCAATGTCTCACTGCCAAGTTAAAACCGCTGTAAAGCGGTCTAGAACTTAGCCATGTGGGTTTCCATATACCCAACTATCATAGAAAGCCATGTGAACCCTCCAGTGCCATCAAAAGTCAAAAATGTTTTCACACAAAAAACGTTAAACTGCCCTCCAAACATAAAATCGTTTTGCACAAAAAACATTATGTTATAAGTGTCCACCATTTTTCAGCCCATAACATACAGGTCCCAGTAATACCCTTCCATCACATGTAGGATTACTGCTTACCCCTTCCCTTATGGGAATACTGTCAGACAGTTCTGAAATAACAGTCTCTCCAGAAAAAAATGACTGAACATACCTCAATGCTTGTAGCATGAAAAACGTTCATCACACTGAAGCTTCTCAAGTACTCCTCAGCCATTCTGTGGGAACTACTCTGGATCTTAGTGACAACTGCTAAGATCATCAGTCTCCAGGCAGAAATCTTCATCAATCTGCTGCCTGGGGAAAAAAAAGCACTTACCGGTACCATTTAAAATAAAAAAGTCTTGCTTGAAGAAAATAAAAACTATCATTTTATCACCTCTTTCACTTTACCTCTTCCTATTACTTAGTATAGGCAAAGAGAACGACTGGGGGTGGAGTCAAGGGAGGAGCTATATAGACAGCTCTGCTGTGGTGCTCTTTGCCACTTCCTGTTAGCAGGAGGATAATATCCCACAAGTAAGGATGAATCTGTCGTATCTAGTAGAAGAAATAATAATGGGCCGGCTCCTAAGCTTACATTCCTGCTTTTTAAATAGAGATACCAAGAGAACGAAGAAAAATTGATAATAGGAGTAAGTTAGAAAGTTGCTTAAAATTGCATGCTCTATCTGAATCATGAAAGAAAAAATTGGGTTTCATATCCCATTAAGGGTCTGCGCTATAAGCTATAAAGTCATTTTTCTCAAATGTTTTTTTCTCACGTAAAGCACTAGTTGGTATTTTGATTTCCTTTTAATTTTAAACATAGGATATTTTAGCTATCAAAACTTTTGCTCTGCCTTTTCTTACAAAGCCTATGACTTGTACTGCCAGGAATAACAAAAGTGGACAATCAAGTATAGAATGTAACATTCTTGTACAATATCCTAACATTGACACCTATAGGCTTATATAGTGGATTATGAGAATCAATATTGAAATGTTAATATTCCAATAGTAGGATGAGACATTTGATGGAGAATATGTTAACATTTTAATTTAACAGGAATATTGAAAAAAAGCATCATACTAGCTGGATAAGAAGATTCAAAATATTAAAATATTACAATTAGCTCAGAAACTATTTGATTTCCTAGACGACGCATTCTTTTTTTTTTTTTTTTTTTTTTTAAAAAGACATAGGAACTTTATATTAACGTTTTAGACCTTAGGACACCTGAATAAGTGTATTTATGGGTTCATTTATGTAAAATGTTAAGTTCTTTAGGTCATTAAAATCACTTTCCTTAGTGTCACAAATTTTAGATTTTAAAATATTTACTCAATTCGGAATATTTTCTGTTTTGTTACGATTGAACCTTTATTGGAAGTTTAGTAAACAAAGAATGTTACTAAATTGATATACTATTTTGAAATTTTAAATCATATTTATTGTTTTGTGTTCTGGTTTGTGAAATAAAATTAAAATTGGAATGTTGAGCACAAAAAAAAAAAATATATGACCTAGAAACGGGGAAGGACGCAGAACTTAGAGCTCAATTAATGTAAGTAAACCAAGCTTGACAAATGAGTGTCTTCTCTAGTTTAATCATGAGCTGTAAAAGAAGAGACCCTCAGGATGCAAAAAGTATGTGATCCTATTTACTGAGCTGGTGAAGCAGAAAAAAAAGCTTGACAAGTCCTTGTTTGTCTAATTAAAAATGTTTTACCCTTATCTGCAAATCCAATGCTTTTAGTGAGAATCCAAAAACAAAACAAAAATGCATTTATAGTTTCTGTAAGTGTCAAGATTAGAAATCAGAAACGGTAATATTGCATTATGTCTCTTGCTCAGTTATGATATTAAAGGGCCACTAAACCCAAAATCTTTCTTTCATGATTCAGATAGAACATACAAATTTAAACAACATTACAATTTACTTCTATTATTTATTTTGCTTCATTTTTTAGATATCCTTATTATAAGAAAAAGCCATGCACATTGGTGAGCCAATCACATGAGGCTTCTATGTGCAGCAACCAATCAGCAGCTACTGAGCATATCTAGATATGCTTTTCAGCAAAGAATATCAAGAAAATAAAACAAATTAGATAATAGAAGTAAATTAGAAAGATGTTTAAAATTGCATTCTCTTTCTAAATCATGAAAGAAAAAATGTGGGTTTCATGTCCCTTTTAATGCTGGCAATATATAATACTTGCTTAAGAGATCATGTTAAGCACTGATGTACTTGCATGATTCAGATAGTGCATGCAATTTTAAGCAACTTTCTAATTTACTCCTATTCATTTTTCTTTGTTCTCTTGCTATCTTTATTTGAATGTAAGCTTAGGAGCTGGCCCATTTTTGGTTCAGCACCTGGGTAGCGCTTGCTGATTGGTGGCTACATTTAGACACCAATCAGAAAGCGCTACCCAGGTGCTAAACAAAAAAAGCTTGTATTCTTGCTTTTAAAAATAAAGATAGCAAGAGAACGAAGAAAAATTGATAATAAGAGTAAATTAGAAAGTTGCTTAAAATTGCATGCACTATCTGAATCATGAAAGTTTAATTTGACTAGACTATTCCTTTAAAAGCAGGAATCAGATCTTGTTATTGTAATCACTTCCTCTTATGCTTTTTTTCAGTTAGCATCCCTGTATAATCAGTCTAGTCCTGTGTGCATATAAAACTAAATGTGCATTTTTTTTATTGTGCACATATGACATAGAAATTTAGCAGCAGACTGTGTAAAAGAGTATGACTTCAGCTGTAGCCATTCAAAGCAAGGCATGTAATATGAATATACTCTGCAGAAGTGAATAATAAAAAAAGAAGGCGTCACCATAGTGCACAATCAGATGTATAAAACACGCCAATAATACAAGTAAGACCGTACTTACAAGATGTATGACACTTGAGAAGTGTCACAACCGCCTTCTGGACTGTTATAGAGTCGTCCAGCTAGCTCCCACTGGTTGGTCTCTGAAATCCTCTTGGATGTGAGAGCGGCGATGACAAAGGAAACCTGTAACCAGCAACCGTTTCACAGAGCCGGCTCGTCCTGTAATATCCAATAATGCTATAGATACAATGTATCAGGTAGAATAGTGAATAAAAAATAGTTTGTGGCAAAAGTCTTTGTAAAAGCAAACAGACTTTATTATAAGTACAAAAGCACAACGTTTCTCTGTCTCTCCTGACCGTTTCCTCAGGTGCAATATACATAATGATTTAAACCACAAACTTTTATTGCCGCATTCTCGGCGTCTCCTAAAATGAACAGCGCATGCGTGAAGGTGTGACCACTGATAGAGCTTCCATTGGTGGCTGGATATCCAATGATAAGAGCAAAAATGCTCAAGCCTCTGAGTATAATCAAATCAATAGCGCTAGCCGAATAGAGCTGCTATTGGTGAGTAACCACCCAATGACATGCGAAAATCTGAGCATATTAAAAACAATAGCATCTTGAAAATTAAATAGGATATATCGAAGGTTATATAAGAGATAAACTAATAAACTGTAAGTGTATATATGTGTATGCAAATGGTAGCGAACTATAATCCTTTACCATTGGGTCACTCTTAGTGGCAACACCCACACCGCCACTTTAACCCTAAACATGCATGAGGTAAAACCAGAGTGCCTATCTAGCAGGATACAATGTACATAGCTAAAAAACCCTATTGCTTATACACATCTCGCTGTAAAGATCTAGGTAAAATATACCTCATATTAATAGCCTGAAAAATACATATTTATTCTAAAAAATATACATGTAATTTAAAACATTGGCAGAACTCTATTCAAATAAAAACACAAAGATATCATGGTATCAAACCCTGCTACTCATATTAAACTAAAAGAAATATATTGACTACTTAAAATATAACAAACCGTTCATACATAAGAAAATATATATATAAAAACACACACACATATATATATATATATATATATATATATATATATATATATATATATATACATATATATATACACACATTTACTACCCGCTGTACATAAATAAATCAATATACAAACGGCATTGATATAAAATATTATATACATAGCATATAATGCATGAGTTGTATTAGCACATAATGTGATCGATGTCCCACAAGGCCCCAGTGGTAGAAAAAAACCACTAAAAGCCTTGTGAGCATAATCTAAATATAGTATGTGTGCAACAAATAGAAGCTATTAAATATAATAAAAAGGGGGGGATAGAAACCATCAAAATTAATTAAAAGCTGCCATATCAATGTTGGCATTAAGCCCACAGGGAGACAAACGTTGGAGTTTCCATATCCAGAAAGTCTCCCTTTGTCTCAAATATAAAAACCTATTTCTGCCCCACTTGGGTAGGATCTGTTCTAATGGAAAAATGGAAAAGCAATCAGAAGATGCAGTATGGCATTGGCTAGCATGTTTGGGGACACTGTGGTTCTGGAAGGGAGACTTTCTGGATATGGAAACTCCAAAGTTTGTCTCCCTGTGGGCTTAATGCCAACATTGATATGGCAGCTTTTAATTAATTTTGATGGTTTCTATCCCCCCCTTTTTATTATATTTAATAGCTTCTATTTGTTGGACACATACTATATTTAGATTATGCTCACAAGGCTTTTAGTGTTTTTTTCTACCACTGGAGCCTTGTGGGACATCGATCACATTATGTGCTAATACAACTCATGCATTATATGCTATGTATATAATATTTTATATCAATGCCGTTTGTATATTGATTTATTTATGTACAGCGGGTAGTAAATGTGTGTATATATATATGTAAATTTTTTAGCTATGTAAATTGTATCCTGCTAGATAGGCACTCTGGTTTTACCTCATGCATGTTTAGGGTTAAAGTGGCGGTGTGGGTGTTGCCACTAAGAGTGACCCAATGGTAAAGGATTATAGTTCGCTACCATTTGCATACACATATATACACTTACAGTTTATTAGTTTATCTCTTATATAACCTTCGATATATCCTATTTAATTTTCAAGATGCTATTGTTTTTAATATGCTCAGATTTTCGCATGTCATTGGGTGGTTACTCACCAATAGCAGCTCTATTCGGCTAGCGCTATTGATTTGATTATACTCAGAGGCTTGAGCATTTTTGCTCTTATCATTGGATATCCAGCCACCAATGGAAGCTCTATCAGTGGTCACACCTTCACGCATGCGCTGTTCATTTTAGGAGATGCCGAGAATGCGGCAATAAAAGTTTGTGGTTTAAATCATTATGTATATTGCACCTGAGGAAACGGTCAGGAGAGACAGAGAAACGTTGTGCTTTTGTACTTATAATAAAGTCTGTTTGCTTTTACAAAGACTTTTGCCACAAACTATTTTTTATTCACTATTCTACCTGATACATTGTATCTATAGCATTATTGGATATTACAGGACGAGCCGGCTCTGTGAAACGGTTGCTGGTTACAGGTTTCCTTTGTCATCGCCGCTCTCACATCCAAGAGGATTTCAGAGACCAACCAGTGGGAGTTAGCTGGACGACTCTATAACAGTCCAGAAGGCGGTTGTGACACTTCTCAAGTGTCATACATCTTGTAAGTACGGTCTTACTTGTTTTACTGGCGTGTTTTATACATCTGATTGTGCACTATGGTGGCGCCTTCTTTTTTTATTATTCACTTCTGCAGAGTTTAACATCTTGGGACACCAACAAGAAATTCGAAGAAGCAGCCTGCCATCTGTTCCAGATTCAGAATTTGGATTTTGGACTAGTTGAACTGTCCATTCTTTCATTCCCATCACTTTCTTACAGTGGTGTGGTTTGGTTGGGTTTTTGACTACACTTATCACTATACTATACATGCATTATTTATCTATTTACCTATAGGTGTTTTATTATTATTATTTTTATGCACTATATGTTTATATATATATTTTTGTAGGTTTTTGGCGCACTGATTTTTATGTATTAGTTTTTTTAATATGAATATACGTCTCAAAATACGTCTATGGAATTCAAATTCTGTCTAGATCTGAAGAGACCAAATATATATTTTGGGCCAAAGGTGGCCCATTATTTAAATGTTTCTACTGCAATGAATTTTTGTTTAAAGAGTCAAAATGAAAGTTTTATGATTCAGATAGAGGGTGCAATTTAAAAAAACAAACAAAAAAAAAACCTTTTCAATTTATTTATTGTTATCTCACTGGCCTCTTTCTCTTAGTATCCTTTGTTGAAACGTAGCTCTTTCCCATGAAAGCATACTGAGGTAGGCTCAGGAGTGTGTACGTGGCTTTAGCACTATATGTATAATATTTTTGCTAGCATTAGACACACTGTTGCCATATAGTGGCCAAGACACATGCGCCTTCCGGAGACTTGTAGACTGTGAGCTCTCCAGAGCAGGGCCCTCTTCCTCCTGTACTAGATATTTAGTTTTGTTATGTTTTGTATGTTATCACAAATCCTTGTCATTGTATACCCCTATCACTGTACCCAGCGCTACGGAATTTGGCGGCGCTATACAAATAAATGATACTAATAATAAATACTGTAGTAGAATCTCATGAAAAGGAGTTGATTTTAAACAAAAGATACATAGAGGAGCAGATTTTTTCAATGATAGAAGTTAATGGATTAATGGATTGTTGTTGTTTTTTTTTAATTGTACAGTGTATCTTAAACTTGATTTACTTGTCTCTTTAAAGGGATAGTTGCATGATTCAGAAAGAGCAAGGGAGTTTAAGACACTTTTAGTTTCACTTCTGTTATCCAATGTACTTTTTTTGTTTTCTTTGTATAAGAACATTCTCCTTTCTGCACTTTTTTAAGCATTTTACATTACAATCTCAAGGTGTTTACTTTATATGAAACAGATAAAGTGTAAAATTAAAAATAATTACACTTTACTACTATTCTCACATGCACCTTTCTCTTTGTCCTTTTTTATATTTTATCTTTATTACCCATTCCCCAGTTTTGCATAACCAACAGGGTTATATTTATATACTCTTTACCTCATGGGATTACCTTGTATCTAAGGCTCTGCAGACTGTACCCTTATCTCAGTTCTTTTCACAGACTTGCATTTTAGCCAATCAGTGCTGACTTATAAAAAACTCCATGGGAGTGAGCACAATGTTATCTATATGACACATGAATTAGCACTGTATAGCTGTGAAAAACAGTAAAAATGCATTGAGATAAGAGGCGGCCTTCAAGGGCTTAGACATTAGCATATGAGCCTACCTAGGTTTAGCTTTCAACAAAGAATACCAAGAGAACAAAGCAAATTTGGTGATAAAAATAAATTGGAAAGTGGTTTAAAATTGCATACCCTACCTGAATCATGAAAGTTTAATTTTGACTAGACTATCCCTTTAATGCTAGAAGAAAATGGAAAATGTTATTTTTGCACTTTTATTTCTTGAACTGCCTTGACTCACTGCTGCAACTATAATCCAATTGGCAAGCTACCCCGAACCTTATGTCTCTGCACCCTCAACCTGTAGACTGTAAGCTCTTCAGAGCAGAGCAGTGTTTTATGTACTTGCACCATTCCACAGATATTTGTCATTGTATACCCCTCTCTCTACCCAGCCTACAGGATTTTGTGGCACAATACAAATAAATGATAATAACAAGAAGAAGAATATATTACTTTATGCATCAATATAATAGAACCACACAATTATTTATGCATTGCATGCAATCTCAGAACAACTAAAACACCAATGTATAAATCTATTCATACACTTTCTATGTGTGGGCTTCTAGACATGCTCTGATTCAGTTTCAGCCATTTTTGTTCCTGTCTTAATTTATGTTCATGACCAATTTATTCAGAAAATCCTTTCTAAAAATACAATATCCTCATTATGCATTGCACAGATTCCACTTAATAACTCAAGCGTCTGGCAAAATGGTAAAAGAGAAGGCAATGAAAGCTTAACATTAAGTTCAATAGCTCAAACCCAGCCCTTTCAAAAGTATAGAAAGAATTGTTTATAATCAGGTCTGATTGTAATAATCCCTTACTTGTCTTTAAGCCCAGTAATCAGATGGCCTCTAAGCTAAAATTACATGCGTCAAAATCCGGATCCTCTTTTTGATTGTTTCTCATTATATTAAAACATATTATCCTGTTCTTTGGCTTTTCTCAGATATTACTAACATATGTATTGTGTTTTTCTGTAGCCGCTGACATATTGTGTGATTAATGTATTTTTCTTTTTGCCCGTTCATTAATGATCTTTCATCTACAGTGTGGTTTTGCCCACAGGATTGCAAATATGTAATCCATTAACATGCCCAGTGAAAAAAATGTTTCAGAAAAATATCTTTATGAACAAAAATAGATCTGTTTTGCTAAATAAAAAAAAAAAAGTTTTTATTGAGGAAGCAAGTGCAAACAAAATTACAACATAATATGTACAGCTGTACTGTGGTACAAAGTGTGTAAGCCAAATGAGTACATCACGTACAATCATCTAAAGTAATGAGTTTTCCTTACAAAGTAGAAGATACAGCAAACACAAATACAAATAAAATTCCAATCAGCCATGAGCAACCTCGGTTTTAAATATGCATATAGGGGAAAGCTATGGTCCCGGGCCTCAATTACGGGTGACCAAGCAAAGATCTGACCACAACTACTTCCATAAAAGGGCCTTGGGTCACATTTAAATTCAACCTTAATATTAAGCTTCTATGGAATCATTAAAAGGGTGTGTATGAAGTAAATCTTATCGATCTAAGACCCTAAAAAGTCCAACCAATGGAAATATGAGCAAATCACTGTACTGAGCTAGGTCTTAACAGTCAAGGCTTCTAAGTGAACAAAACCCTGAGAAAATCTAACATAATTTAATTATGTGGTACTAAAGAGGATTGAAGTAAATAGGGATCCAAGGTGCCAAGAGGTGAGGGAAGAAAAAAAAATTGATACTGAGTTGTATGGGGGTTCCCATAGGTAGAGACGATTATAAGTGAAGCCTTGGTTATGTAGTCATGGTATGTTTTGACAGGAGTGAATTCAAACCTCCACCTCTCTCCCACTCATCCCATGTCAGCCACACTAGTCTGTGAAGTCCCAAACGACCATCGGATTTCAAGGAGAATTTCTCCATTTTACGTAAGTAGTATACTGTCTCCAACACCATCTGTATGGAAATCTGACCTGTCCCCAACCAATTCCTGGCTATAACTAGTTTGTTGGCTAGTAGGATTATAATATATAAGATCTTAGTTGGCTTATGTAATTTCTCCATCCCTAGATAAAAAGGGCCATGTCAACTGTTAACTTCCCAACTAGCCCTAAGTGCATTAGGATCTCAGCAACCTGTGCCCACACCTTCTTTAATTTATAACAACTCCATTAAATGTGAATATGGGACCCCAACTGTGCACAACCTCTCCAGCATGTAGCTGGTTTCTGGGGGAAAATCTTATTTAGCCTTACTGGGACTCTGTGCCAACGTAATAACAATTTTATAAAAACTCAAAGGGTAGCACAGTGGATTGCGGACTTTGTAGCCCAAATCGCTCTTTGCCACTGTCTCCGCATGGGATGGGCTAGGCCTGTCTTTTTCCCATTCTTGGATATAAGAAGTCTTAATAAACGTATCAGAGTTTAGAATAGTGTGATAATGTATAGTTAATGCCCCCCCAAGCCAGAATCATAGAGATTAGTCTGAAATATTCTAAATGCAGTTTCTTAGGAATGTCCCTTTCAGGGAGGCCCAAAGCTGAAAGTGCCATACGATCTCTCACAAATTAATTCTACCGTCCCCAAGGCACACCAACTTTGTGGGTGAGAGTCAGGAAGACAACATAAGAGAGCTTTAATGGAATGAATCAGTGAGGGATGTGGAGCAATTTGTTTCATGTGTCTAAGCTCCCTCCAGCTCTTAAGGTACGCTCTGTGACCCCCTGCAAAACATCTGCATGGTGAGGAATCCAAATTAGGCCTTTCAAATGTAAGTTAGCAGGAAGCATAGCCTGCTCAAGTTGTCGCCACCTCGTGTCATCAGTAGCTGCCCCCCAGGGGGTAGTATGGGACAGCATTGAAGCCTTTTAGTAGAAAAAGGACATTGGGAGCAGGAAGCCCCCCACTCCCAATGGGCTTCTGCAATTGTTGCATTGAAATTCTCAAGGGTTTCCTTTGCCAAATGAAGCTATTAAAGATAGATTTGAAGTAATTTAACATGTAGGCCGGAACAGGTAAAATTATTCAGCGAAAGAAGTATGTCAGTTTGGGTAATAACATAATTTTTAGTGAGTGGATTCTCCCTATCCAGAAAACCTCAAAACCTAGCCATTTAGCTGTAAAAAAGTCTTAATCTCCAGTAGAAGAGGTTCGTAATCTGCCTGGATAACTGTTTTAGGGTCTGGAGACAGAATGACTCCTAAATGTTTCAGTTGAGTCATCGACCGTTTAAAGGGATAAGAGTCTTTCAGATTAAAATGTGTTCATTTCCCAAAGTCCTCCAGAATCCTGAACAGTTCTGGGAGAGAGTGATCAGGGTCTGAGATAAATAGTTAGGTCATCCGCAAATAAAGCAAGCTTCTGTAAAGTATCGTGAAGCAGAAGACCTTGTACCTCAACACTCTGCCTGATCCTGGCTGCTAGCTATTCTATTACTAGAGTGAAGAGGAGAGGGGAGAGCGGACAACCCAGCCTGGTCCCATTCAGGAATGTTGAAGGGTCAAGAGCAGAACTCTCTCCCTCAAACCCTAGCAGAAGGGGCTGAATATAGAGCTATGACGATAAAGGGGGAGTTACTGTTTTGCTAAATTTTATATAGTCACAGGGTAAAAAGGAAAAAAACAGTTTGTAACATATTCTTCCATGGTTAAGTCCTCACACAGTATGCTTTCATTGTATAAGATTTGTGGAGAAAATAATTTCACAGAAGCGTATTATGCAATTAATGATATGTAATCAATATAAAAATACAAGTGTTTCATTTTGGTTATAGAGACATGAAACGAAACATGTTTCTTTCATGATTCAGACAGAGCATACAATTTTTAAACAACTTTACAATTTACTTCTATTATCGAATATGCTTTGATCTCTTGGTATCCTTTGTTGAAAATAATTCCTATCTAGGCTCAAGAGCTGGAGCTGGCTGGTATTTGGTGGCTACATATATACAATTCTTGTCATTGGATTACAGATGTGTTCATCTAGTTTGCAGCAGTGCATAGAAGTTCCTTCAATAAAGGATATCAAGAGAATTTAGCAAATTTGATAATAGAAGTTATTTTGAAAGTTGGTTAAGTCTCTCCACAATTATTAGCCTATTAATATTATGTTTATGAAGTTGTACAGTCGTAATACCCAACATCTAATTATAGACCAGATCACTTTTTTTGGATCACACTCATTTGTATGGAAGTTGCTCAGATAAATCTGTTACAGGCTGATATCCCTCTGTTAAATACCCGAATATTTACCCCATTTCTTTATACATCTCTATTTCATTATTGCACCTTAATAATTAGATTTTAATATATATATATATATTATTTGTGTGTGCGTGTAGTTAGTACCTTGATCTGATGGTTACTCAATAGCTGTCTTCTGTTGAGGAAACTGAACTGAGACACTCCCCAGCCAATCCCTCCTACATACAGGTTTTTATAGAGGGGGTGAGGTGTTCCAGGTGCAGCACGACATAGGTATTTGACGTCACTGGTGCTCTCTGGTGATGGCATTGTCTCCCCAATGTACATTGTGAAATCAGGAAGCTTTGTCCTGTAATCCCGGACATAATCTGGGCCTTCAGAATACACAAATGTTCATGTTAAACTTGCAAAAAGAAAAGTGTAATATAGATAAAGAAAGTGGCATATGAATGAAAAACACAGGTTTTATTTTAAAACATGAAACATTTTATTCTTGACTTCTCTGAGCAAAATATAGACTCATACTATAATCTCTAGAACCCCTGCCTTTTATTACTATAAGTACACGAAAGAACAGCCTTTATTAAAGTTCAGTTACAAGCTGAATGCACTTTTAAATCTCTCATCATTTAAATACATTATTCAAACTGTGTTTAATTCAGATTTAGCTTGTCAAGCCTTTTAAAGATTAAAATGTGACATTTGAAATCATCGTTTGCAAGACCTAACTGTGTATATTAATGTTTTATATATATATATATATATATATATATATATATATATATATATATATAATGTATGTATGTATTTATTATTTCTTTGCTATCTTTCTCTTGTAAGGTGTATCCAGTCCACGGATCATCCATTACTTGTGGGATATTCTCCTTCCCAACAGGAAGTTGCAAGAGGATCACCCACAGCAGAGCTGCTATATAGATCCTCCCCTAACTACCATATCCAGTCATTCTCTTGCAACTCTCAACAAGCATGGAGGTAGTAAGAGGAAAGTGGTGAAATGTAGCTGTTATCTTGCTTCAATCAAATGTTTGTTATTTTTAAATGGTACCGGAGTTGTACTATTTTGTCCCAGGCAGAAAAATAGAAGAATCTGCCTGTGATTTCTATGATCAGGTTGTAACTAAGATCCATTGCTGTTCTCACACATGACTGAAAAGAGAGGTAACTTCAGCGGGGGAATGGCGTGCAGGTTATCCTGCTATGAGGTATGTGCAGTTAAGATTTTTTCTAGAAGATGTGAATGCTAGAAAATGCTGCTGATACCAAATTTATGTAAGGTAAGCCTGAATACAGTGATTTAATAGTGACTGGTATCATGTTTACTTTCTGAGGTAATACTCTTTTATATTTACAATATAAAACGTTTGCTGGCATGTTTAAACGTTTTTATATATACTTTGGTGATAAAACTTTATTGGGGCCTAGTTTTTTCCACATGACTGGCTTAAATTTGCCTAGAAACAGTTTCCTGAGGCTTTCCACTGTGTTACTATGAGTGGGAGGGGCCTAATTTAGCGCTTTTTTTTGCACAGTAACTTTTACAGACTGAGACATCCAGCTTCCTCCAGGAGTCCCCTGAATGCTATAGGACATCTCTAAAGGGCTCTTAGGCTTTCCAAAATCGTTTGTTGGGGAAGGTAGGCCCACAGCAAGGCTGTGGGAGTTTGGTGCGACTGTTAAAAAAACGTCTATATTTTTCTTTGATCCGTTTTTTGAACTAAGGGGTTAATCATCCATTTGCAAGTGGGTGCAATGCTCTGTTAGCTTATTATACACACTGTAAAAATTTTGTTTGATTTACTGCCTCACAATATGCAGAAGCTGAAGAAGGAGAGCTTCTTTCTGTGGGTGATGTTTCTGACTCAGAGAAGATGATGCAACCTGATTCTGATATCTCTACATTTAAATTTAAGCTTGAACACCTCCGTGTGTTACTCAGGGAGGTTTTAGCTGCTCTGAATGACTGTGATACAATTGCAGTGCCAGAGAAATTGTGTAGACTGGATAAATATTATGCAGTGCCGGTGTGCACTGATGTTTTTCCAATACCTAAAAGGTTTACAGAAATTATTACTAAGGAATGGGATAGACCAGGTGTGCCGTTCTCTCCCCCTCCTATTTTTAGAAAAATGTTTCCAATAGACGCCACCACACGGGACTTATGGCAGACAGTTAAAACAAGAGGGAACTTTTGCTCAGTCCAAGAGGGTCTGGAGACCTAACCAGACCTGGAACAAGGGTAAGCAGGCCAAAAAGCCTGCTGCTGCCTCTAAGACAGCATGAAGGAACGGCCCCCTATCCGGTAATGGATCTAGTAGGGGCAGACTTTCGCTCTTCGCCCAGGCGTGGGCAAGAGATGTCCAGGATCCCTGGGCGTTGGAAATTATATCCCAGGGATATCTTCTGGACTTCAAGGCTTCCCCCCCAAAAGGGAGATTTCACCTTTCTCAATTATCTGCCAGATAAAGAGAGAGGCATTCTTACACTGTGTACAAGACCTCCTAGTTATGGGAGTGATCCATCCAGTTCCAAAGGAGGAACAGGGACAGGGATTTTACACAAATCTGTTTGTGGTTCCCAAAAAAGAGGGAACCTTCAGACCAATTTTGGATCTAAAGATCTTAAAAACAAATTCCTCAGAGTTCCATCATTCAAGATGGAGACTATTCATACCATCCTACCTATGATCCAGGAGGGTCAATACATGACTACAGTGGATTTAAAGGATGCTTATCTTCACATTCCGATACACAAAGATCATCATCGGTTTCTCAGGTTTGCCTTCCTAGACAGGCATTACCAGTTTGTAGCTCTTCCCTTTGGGTTAGCTACAGCCCCAAGAATTTTTACGAAGGTTCTGGGGTCGCTTCTTGCGGTCCTAAGGCCGCAGGGCATAGCAGTGGCCCCTTATTTAGATGACATCCTGATTCAGGCGTCAAACTTCCAAGTTGCCAAGTCTCATACGGACATAGTGTTGGCATTTCTGAGGTCGCATGGGTGGAAGGTGAATGAGGAAAAGAGTTCTCTATCCCCCCTCACAAGAGTTTCCTTCCTAGGGACTCTCAGTGCATGGAAGTAATCGGCTTAATGGTAGCAGCAATGGACATAGTGCCGTTTGCACGTCTACATCTCAGACCGCTGCAACTCTGCATGCTCAGTCAGTGGAATGGGGATTACACAGATTTGTCCCCTCTACTAAATCTGGATCAAGAGACCAGGGATTCTCTTCTCTGGTGGCTATCTTGGGTCCATCTGTCCAAAGGTATGACCTTTTGCAGGCCAGATTGGACAATTGTAATGACAGATGCCAGCCTTCTAGGTTGGGGTGCACTCTGGAACTCCCTGAAGACTCAGGGTTTGTGGACTCAGGAGGAGTCATTCCTTCCAATAAACATTCTGGAACTAAGAGCAATATTCAATGCTCTTCAGGCTTGGCCTCAGCTAGCGGCAATGAGGTTCTTCAGATTTCAGTCAGACAACATCACGACTGTGGCTTACATCAACCATCAAGGGGGAACAAGGAGTTCCCTAGCGATGTTAGAAGTCTCAAAGATAATTCGCTGGGCAGAGATTCACTCTTGCCACCTATCAGCTATCCATATCCCAGGTGTAGAGAACTGGGAGGCGGATTTTCTAAGTCGACAGACTTTTCATCCGGGGGAGTGGGAACTCCATCCGGAGGTGTTTGCACAATTGGTTCATCGTTGGGGCAAACCAGAACTGGATCTCATGGCGTCTCGCCAGAAGCCAAGCTTCCTTGTTACGGATCCAGGTCCAGGGACCCCAAGGCAACGCTGATAGATGCTCTAGCAGCGCCTTGGTCCTTCAACCTGGCTTATGTGTTTCCACCGTTTCCTCTGCTCCCTCGTCCACCATGGACTCTGCCGTTGAGACAGGACCTTCTACTTCAAGGTCCTTTCAACCATCCAAATCTAATATCTCTGAGGCTGACTGCCTGGAGATTGAACGCTTGATTTTATCAAAGCGTGGTTTCTCCGAGTCAGTAATTGATACCTTAATTCAGGCATGAAAGCCTGTCACCAGGAAAATATATCATAAGATATGGCATAAATATCTTTATTGGTGTGAATCCAAGGGCTACTCATGGAGTAAGGTCAGGATTCCCAGGATATTATCTTTTTTCCAAGAAGGATTGGAGAAAGGATTGTCAGCTAGTTCCTTAAAGGGACAGATTTCTGCACTATCTATTCTTTTGCACAAGCGTCTGGCGGATGTCCCAGACGTTCAGGCATTTTGTCAGGCTTTAGTTAGAATCAAGCCTGTGTTTAAACCTGTTGCTCCACCTTGGAGCTTAAATTTGGTTCTTAAAGTTCTTCAGGGGGATCCGTTTGAACCTCTTCATTCCATAAATATCAAACTTTTATCTTGGAAAGTTCTTTTTTTGGTAGCTATTTCCTCGGCTCGTAGAGTTTCCGAGTTATCTGCCTTACAATGTGATTCTCCTTATCTGATCTTCCATGCAGATAAGGTAGTTCTGCGTACCAAACCTGGGTTTTTACCTAAGGTGGTATCTAATAAGAATATCAATCAAGAGATTGTTGTTCCGTCTTTGTGTCCTAATCCTTCTTCAAAGAAGGAACGTCTATTACACAATCTGGACGTGGTTCGTGCTTTAAAGTTTTACTTACAAGCTACTAAAGATTTTCGTCAAACATCTGCTTTGTTTGTTGTCTACTCTGGACAGAGGAGAGGTCAGAAGGCTTCGGCAGCCTCTCTTTCTTTTTGGCTAAGAAGCATAATCCGCTTAGCCTATGAGACTGCTGGCCAGCAGCATCCAGAAAGGATTACAGCTCATTCTACTAGAGCTGTGGCTTCCACATGGGCCTTCAAAAATGAGGCTTCTGTTGAACAAATTTGCAAGGCGGAGACTTGGTCTTCGCTTCATACTTTTTCAAAATTCTATAAATTTGATACTTTTGCTTCTTCGGAGGCTATATTTGGGAGAAAGGTTTTACAGGCAGTGGTACCTTCCGTTTAAGTACCTGCCTTGTCCCTCCCTTCATCCGTGTACTTTAGCTTGGGTATTGGTATCCCACAAGTAATGGATGATCCGTGGACTGGATACACCTTACAAGAGAAAACAAAATTTATGCTTACCTGATAAATTTATTTCTCTTGTGGTGTATCCAGTCCACAGCCCGCCCTGTCATTTTAAGGCAGGTATTTTTTAACTGTAAACTACAGTCACCACTGCACCCTATGGTTTCTCCTTTCTCTTGCTTGTCTTCGGTCGAATGACTGGATATGGCAGTTAGGGGAGGAGCTATATAGCAGCTCTGCTGTGGGTGATCCTCTTGCAACTTCCTGTTGGGAAGGAGAATATCCCACAAGTAATGGATGATCCATGGACTGGATACACCACAAGAGAAATAAATTTATCAGGTAAGCATAAATTATGTTTTTGCTATCATGTGAACATTTCAAATGAGCGCACATACACACGCACACATATAAACACACATATTGTACATATGCGCGCACACACACGTGTCGGGGGCGTGATCTGTAGAGAGAGTGTGCAAAAGAGGGGGGAGAGAAGAGAGCAAGAAAGTGGGGAGAGAGCACAAAAGAGAGGGGGGAGAAAGAGCACAAAAGAGAGGGGGGAGAAAGAGGAGGGGGCAGAACGATCACAAAAGAGAGGGGGCCAGGGGGCAGAAAGAGCACAAAAGAGAGGGGGTAGAAAGAGCACAAAAGAGAGGGGGGAGAAAGAGCACAAAAGAGAGGGGGGAGTGTCATGAGATGCAGGACACAGCAATGATGGTACAACTCTATTTTATTACAGAGCATAGAAACATACATCTAGTCAGGTTGATTTCACTAACTAACTGCGACACAGACAAACGGACCTAAGCCCCGCCCACAAACAGTAACATCACATCCTGCTCTCATCACATCTTCCCCCTTTTCAAAGCATATACTTGAATATAAAACAAATTACATGGCATACAACAACATTTTTGAACATTATATAACAAATAGGTTACAGGAAAAATGAACAACATAAATTACATCCTTACTTGAACATCGGGGTAGACTACCCTAGTCCACAGTGACCATGGGATTATTCTGTCCATACTTCCGGTCACTGTTCTAGCTTAAGTTAGTCCCGATATCGGGCCGAAAGTTTCACCACCCTTCCGCTTGATGTAACTTTGCATGAACTATCCTCTGATACAGAAGAAGGTGAATAAGAGTCCGCTGGAGGCAAAGACATATCCCCACTGTGATCTTGCTGAGGGGAAGGCACCCCTTTTAGAACAGGGGATCCCACCGGCAGTGGTACTGAGGCATCCAGTTCCAAACTCTCAGGTACAGGCTGAAGATGTTTTCGGTTATGGCGTGTAACCGTCCCTCCATCAGTAAGGACTACATAAGACCTTGGTTCTGGAGAGCGTCCAATTACCGTAGCAGGCGTCTTCCATTTCTTCTCATCATCCAGTTTAATTCTGACACTTTGCCCTGTATTTAGTTCCTGTAAGGGCCTGACAGAATGTCTCCTGTCGTAGAAGAAACGATAGCCCTTTTTGGCCTCTTCATCCCTCCTAAGGACTTCGTCCCGAGGAATAGAGCCAGTCGGCTTGAAGACACCCACTGAGGGTAAGGTGGTGCGAATCTGGAATCCTAGCATCAGCTGTGCCGGGCTAAACCTGGTGGCTTGGATGGGCGTCGCCCTATAGGACAAGAGGGCTAGGTACGGCTCAGATTGCTTTAAAATTAACTTTGTTGTTTGAACTGCCCTTTCAGCCATTCCGTTGGCCTGCAGGTAATGTGGACTTGACGTGGAATGTACAAAGTCATATTCCCTGCTGAAAGCACTGAACTGCATGCCATTATCGAACTGCATGCCATTATCACTCACCAGCTCCATTGGAATGCCCTTCCGGGTGAACAAGCTCTTCAAACGAATGATAATGGCTTGATTTGTGATATCAATCAAAGGTGCAATTTCCAAATACCTGGAATAGTAGTCGATCACAACAAGGAACTTTTTCCGTGCAGTTCACACAAATCAGCAGCTATTTTCTGCCATGGCCCTGCAGGCAGCGGAGTAGAAATCAAGGGCTCCCTTCTCTGAGTAGGCCAGCGTTCCCGGCAAAAGGCACATTTAGACACTTGATTTGCAATGTCGGAGCTGATCCCAGGCCACTGCCTTTTCTCTCCACTTCGTAAATACCCAAGTGGCCATCGTGAATCCTGTTTAACATATCCTTCCTCATGTTGACAGGAATAACGATGCGGTCTTGGAACAGCACCAACCCCTCCAGCTCCGTGAGCTGCGACCTCTCTGACTGGTAAGAACTTAAAGACAAGCAAGCTGCCCGGCTCTCAGGCCAGCCTTCTTTTATGTACTTTATAACATCTTGCAGATCTGTGTCCAAATATGTCTCTTTCTTTATTTCTTCCAGTTTCCTTGAAGAAATGGACTTTGAGGCCAGAACCAAATCAACATACACTTTCACATCCAATTCAGTTGAAGACTCTTCAGCAGCAGCCAGCAGGAGCCTGGATAGTGTATCTGCCACAACCAGTTGCTTCCCCGGCACATGCACTGCCTGAACATTGAACCTGAGTAGTCTCATTAAAAGTCTATGGCATCTTAAGGGTGTTTTGTCGATATCGTAGGAGTTGATTAGAGGGACGAGCGGTTTATGATCAGTCTCTAGACTAAATTTCTCCAAACCTACAAGGTAACGCTGAAAGCGCTCACAGGCCCAAACCGCAGCCAGGCACTCTTTCTAATTTTGAGCGTATTTTGACTCAGCAGCCGTCAGTGTGCGGGAACAGTAGGCGATGGGCTGTAGTTTATTTTCATTTAACTGCAGGAGAGCAGCCCCCAACCCATAACTGCTTGCATCAGCACTAACCACAGTCTTTTTGGAAGGGTCATAGAACCCCAGCACTGGGGCAGACCCCACCAGGGACTTGGCCTGCATAAAGGATTTTTCTTGTGAAGGTCCCCAGACCCAGGCAATGTCTTTCTTTAGCATCATGCTCCTCCGCTGTAGACCCATACACTAGAATGTCATCCATGACGACTGCCGTGCCCATGTGGTCACTTAGGAGAGAACTCATTTCCCTTTGAAAGATTTCAGGAGCAGAGGATATCCCAAAGGGGAGTCTGCAGAAGCAAAACCAACCTACCGGTGTAATAAAGGTAGTTTGTTTGCAGAACTTTGGATCTAGGGGGATCTGCCAAAAGCCGCTAGAAGCGTCCAATGTAGAAAAGAACTTTGCCCCAGCCAACTTTGGAGCTATATCTTCTAATGCCGGCAGCACAAATCTCTCTCTCTTCACTGCCTTATTCAACCTTTTCAGGTCCACACAGATGCGCACCTTTCCGTTTTTCTTTGCAACAGGAACAATGGGGGCACACCAATCAGTTGCTTCAACAACCTTTTCAATAACCCCCATAGACTTCATGCGCATAAGCTCTTTCTCCACCTGAGGCATGATCGGGAACGGAATTCTACGGGGAGTAGAAATACTGTATGGGACTGCGTCACTTTTAAGTGCTATACGGACTGGCTTGCAATTCAGTAGGTCCAATTCGCCAAACATATCTTCGGAGATCTCATTCACTCTGGCCACTAGGCCCAAGTCACAGGCTGCTTTTCTGCTCAATAAATTGCTAACACACTGACCTCGAATCACATGCACCCACATAGTGAATTTCCTTTGCTTGTACTCTCAGCTGGCAAGACATTTCCCCCACACAATCAATGCGGCCACTAGGACTATGGACATTTGTAGTAACCTTCGCCAGCTGGGGCTGTTGAGGCAGTTTCATAAATGCAGCAAGAGACATTACAGTGATATCTGCTCCTGTGTCAATCTTAAAATCAACTTTGGCTCCCATTACAGTAAAGGTAACCTTCCAATCTTCCTCTGAGCTTGGCCGTTCCACAACAGACCCCACAAAAGACACTTCCTGACCCTCTTGGTCACTATCCAGCTGCATCTCCTTAATGTATTCAGTTTTACACACCACTTCAAAATGGCCCATTCTGCTACATTTTCTGCATCTTTTATCTCTGGCCGGGCATATAGCACTCTGATCATGAGCACGGTTGCACTGTGTGCATTGGGCATGCTGCGCCCATCCACTTCTAGGTCTATCCGTTATTTTCAATCTACCGCTCACACTGTGCCTTTCACTAGCAGTTTTCCTGAACTGTTGCACTTCATTCACAATACTCTCAGACCTCAGATCAGCACTTTGCCTTTTCACCAGTTCAATCTGGCGGGCCATCCTAATAGCCCCATCTAATGATAAATCACGCTCTAACTGCAGCTTCAGTGAGACTTCAGCATCTGCAATTCCAATAACTATTCTGTCTCTGATTTGCTCTTCTTTAGCAACACCAAACTTACAGAATTCAGCTAGTTCATACAGGCTGCGCACAAATGACTCCACAGATTCTCCCAAACGCTGATTACGTTTGTGAAAACAAGCTCTCTCTTCCCCTTCTTGGAAAGTAAAAGCATTGAACACTGGCTCCACATC
Source organism: Bombina bombina (assembly GCF_027579735.1). Taxonomy (NCBI): domain Eukaryota; kingdom Metazoa; phylum Chordata; class Amphibia; order Anura; family Bombinatoridae; genus Bombina; species Bombina bombina. Next base: position 1,123,265,898 of record NC_069500.1, read on the forward strand.
CTTCCCATAGAGTATAAAAGAGAATTAACTTGTACTTCACCACTCTCCTTGTTCAGTTTGGAAGCAATCCTGAAGTGCTGAAACCGCTGACGCCATGTGGGCCAAGCTGCAGGCTGAAAGAAGTCAAAAGGCTCAGGTGGGGTAAACTTTGACATCGTCATCGATCAGGAACAGAAGCGCAGGCAAGAACTTCTGACACCATGTCATGAGATGCAGGATATGTGCAGGACACAGCAATGATGGTACAACTCTATTTTATTACAGAGCATAGAAACATACATCTAGTCAGGTTGATTTCACTAACTAACTGCGACACAGACAACCAGACCTAAGCCCCGCCCACAAACAGTGACATCACATCCTGCTCTCATCACAAGGAGAAAGAGCACAAAAGAGAGGGGGACAGAGAGAGAGCATAAAAGAGAGGGGGCAGAGAGAGAGAGCACAAAAGAGAGGGACAGAGAGAGAGAGCACGCAAGGTGTGGGACCGCTGTACTGCAAAAAATGGCCTGTGTACACAAGCTTTAGGACTAGTATAATATAATACATTAAATTACATTGAATATAGTGCTTCTATATTGTGATGAGTGAGATGATTATAATTATTCACAACTAGTTGGTAGGCCTTCCCAGAGGGCAGTCTATATGTTGTTAATAAAAAAAAAAAAATAGAACTAAAGAAAAAAATAAACAAATTATCAAAATTAAAAAAATTAAACCTAATCCCTATGAAAAAAAGCCCCCCCAAAATAAAAACACCCCCTAATCTAATGCTAAACTACCAAAAGCCCTTAAAATAACTTTTTGTAGGGCATTGCCCTAAGTTAAACAGATCTTTTGAAGTTACAAAAAATTCTAAGTCCCCCCTAACAGTAAAACCCACCACCCACCAAACCCCCGAAAATAAAAAACCTAAAATTATCCATTGCCCTGAAAAGAGCATTTGTATGGGTATTGCCCTTAAAAGGACATTCAGCTCTTTTGATGCTCATCCCTAATCTAAAAAACAAAACAAAACAAAAAAACTAAAAAAAAAACAAAAAAATAAAAAATAAAACCTAATCCCTATGAAAATAAAAAGCCCCCCCAAAATAAAAACACCCCCTAATCTAATGCTAAACTACCAATAGCCTTTAAAAGGGCTTTTTGTAGGGCATTGCCCTAAGTTAAACAGCTATTTTGCAGTTACAAAAAAATTCTAAGTCCCCCTAACAGTAAAACCCACCACCCATCAAACCCACCAAAATAAATAAACCTAATACTAAAAAACCTAAACTATCCATTGCCCTGAAAAGGGCATTTGTATGGGCATATGTTCAAATCAGCCAATAGGATTTCAGTAGCTCTCATCCTATTGGCTGATTTGAATTTTAAGAATCAAATCAGCCAATAGTATTTCAAGGGACGCCATCTTTAATTGCGTACCTTGAATTCACTATTCAGTGTACGGCGGCGATCGGAAGAAAAGGATCCTCCACGCTCCATTGTTCCGTGGTCGCCGGTCTTCAGTTCCGCTGTCCTGGATGAAGAAAGAAGAGGTCCCCACTTGGAAGAAGATGTCGGCCGCTTGCAAGAAGACTTCACAGCATGGAAGAGGACCTTCTCCGCCGAACTTCAGGACCTGTGAGTATCTATTTGGGGCTTTAGTATTAGTTTTTATTTTTTTTTAATTAGGGATGGGCAGCAAAGAGCTGAATGCCCATACAAATGGTCTTTTCAGGGCAATGGATAGTTTAGGTTTTTTAGTGTTAGGTTTTTTATTTTGGTGGGTGGGGGGTTTTACTGTTAGGGGGTCTTAGTATGTTTAATTCTTAAAAGAGCTGTTAAACTTAAGGCAATGCTCTACAAAAGGCCCCTTTAAGGGCTATTGGTAGTTTATTCTTAGATTGGGGGGGGGGGGTTATTTTGGGGGGCTTTTTTATTTTCATAGGGATTAGGTTTAATTTTTTAAAAACTTTGGTAATTTGTTTTTTTATTTTCTGAAATGTTAGCCTTTTTTATTTTTTGTAATCGTAGCTTTTTTATTTTTTGTAACTTTAGTATTTTTAGTTTAGGTAATTTGGGTTAATTTAGGGGGTGTTAGGTTAGGAGGCTTAGTAATTTAATTAGTTATTTGTGTTGTGAGTTTTGGGGGTTAATAGTTTAATTAGGTTTATTGCGATGTGGGGGGGGGGTTTGGTTTAGGGGTTAATAGGTTAATTATTATTTTTTTGCAATGTGGGGTTTTTGTGGTTTAGGAGTTAATAGGGTAATAAGGTTTATTGCTATGTGGGTTTTTGCAGTTTAGGGGTTAAGAGGGTAATTAGGTTTATTGCGATGTGGGTGGTTGATGGTTATGGGATTAAGGGGTTAATTACTTTCTATTTTGCGATGTGAGGGTTTGCGGTGTAGGTCGTAATACTTTGTGTGGACGGTGTTTTTATTTTTTTGTAATGCTCCGTTTGCCTTCGCTGCATCCCGGTGGATTCTTTTACCACCCTGCCGTTTTCGGAATCCTGCAGCAAAGCTGCATCCAGGTGAATTATTTTGGCTGCATGAGCAGCCAGCATTCTGTTGGCTGGCTCACGCTGCCAACATTCCATTGAGGATGCGTGCGCAACTGCCAACGACGACAGACATTACAAACGCAATTATAGTATAGATACAGGGAGTGCAGAATTATTAGGCAAGTTGTATTTTTGAGGATTAATTTTATTATTGAACAACAACCATGTTCTCAATGAACCCAAAAAACTCATTAATATCAAAGCTGAATATTTTTGGAAGTAGTTTTTAGTTTGTTTTTAGTTTTAGCTATTTTAGGGGGATATCTGTGTGTGCAGGTGACTATTACTGTGCATAATTATTAGGCAACTTAACAAAAAACAAATATATACCCATTTCAATTATTTATTTTTACCAGTGAAACCAATATAACATCTCAACATTCACAAATATACATTTCTGACATTCAAAAACAAAACAAAAACAAATCAGTGACCAATATAGCCACCTTTCTTTGCAAGGACACTCAAAAGCCTGCCATCCATGGATTCTGTCAGTGTTTTGATCTGTTCACCATCAACATTGCATGCAGCAGCAACCACAGCCTCCAAGACACTGTTCAGAGAGGTGTACTGTTTTCCCTCCTTGTAAATCTCACATTTGATGATGGACCACAGGTTCTCAATGGGGTTCAGATCAGGTGAACAAGGAGGCATGTCATTAGATTTTCTTCTTTTATACCCATTCTTGCCAGCCATGCTGTGAAGTACTTGGACGCGTGTGATGGAGCATTGTCCTGCATGAAAATCATGTTTTTCTTGAAGGATGCAGACTTCTTCCTGTACCACTGCTTGAAGAAGGTGTCTTCCAGAAACTGGCAGTAGGACTGGGAGTTGAGCTTGACTCCATCCTCAACCCGAAAAGGCCCCACAAGCTCATCTTTGATGATACCAGCCCAAACCAGTACTCCACCTCCACCTTGCTGGCGTCTGAGTCGGACTGGAGCTCTCTGCCCTTTACCAATCCAGCCACGGGCCCATCCATCTGGCCCATCAAGACTCACTCTCATTTCATCAGTCCATAAAACCTTAGAAAAAACAGAATTTATGCTTACCTGATAAATTACTTTATCCAACGGTGTGTCCGGTCCACGGCGTTATCCATTACTTGTGGGAAATGTTCTCCCCCACAGGGAAAGGCAAGGAGAGCACACAGCAAGAGCTGTCCATATAGCTCCCCGACGGTTAGGAGGAAAAGGAGAAACTATCGGGTGCCGTGGTGACTGTAGTGTATAAAGAAAAAAAATTCAACCTGATTAAAAAAACCAGGGCGGGCCGTGGACCGGACACACCATTGGAGAAAGTAATTTATCAGGTAAGCATAAATTCTGTTTTCTCCAACATTGGTGTGTCCGGTCCACGGCGTCATCCATTACTTGTGGGAACCAATACCAAAGCTTTAGGACACGGATGAAGGGAGGGAGCAAATCGGGTTACCTAAACGGAAGGCACCACGGCTTGCAAAACCTTTCTCCCAAAAATAGCCTCCGAAGAAGCGAAAGTATCAAATTTGTAGAATTTGGCAAAAGTGTGCAGAGAAGACCAAGTCGCTGCCTTACATATCTGGTCAACAGAAGCCTCGTTCTTGTAGGCCCATGTGGAAGCCACAGCCCTAGTAGAGTGAGCTGTGATACGGTCAGGAGGCTGCCGTCCGGCAGTCTCATAAGCCAAGCGGATAATGCTTTTCAGCCAGAAAGAGAGAGAGCTAGCAGTAGCTTTTTGACCTCTCCTCTTACCAGAGTAAACGACAAACAAGGATTAGGTTTGTCTAAAATCTTTTGTTGCTTCTAAATAGAACTTTAAAGCACGAACAACATCTAAATTGTGTAATAAACGTTCCTTCTTTGAAACTGGATTCGGACACAAAGAAGGAACAACTATTTCCTGGTTGATGTTCTTGTTGGAAACAACTTTTGGAAGAAAACCAGGCTTAGTACGCAAAACAACCTTATCTGAATGGAACACCAGATAGGGTGGATCACACTGCAAAGCAGATAATTCAGAAACTCTTCTAGCAGAAGAAATAGCAACCAAAAACAGAACTTTCCAAGATAGTAACTTAATATCTATGGAATGTAAAGGTTCAAACGGAACCCCTTGAAGAACTGAAAGAACTAAATTTAAACTCCAAGGAGGAGTCATGGGTCTGTAAACAGGCTTGATTCTAACCAAAGCCTGAACAAAAGCTTGTACATCTGGCAAAGCTGCCAGTCGTTTGTGCAACAAGACGGATAATGCAGAAATATGTCCTTTTAGAGAACTAGCTGACAATCCTTTATCCAAACCTTCTTGGAGAAAGGAGAGAATCTTTGGAATTTTAATCTTACTCCAGGAGAATCCTTTGGATCAGGGCCGGCGCTTGCATACAGGCAAGCTAGGCAACCGCTTTAGGGCGCATTAGTATTGGGGCGCAAAACTGCCGGTGACAAGTTCAACCTGCAGGCTGCAGCAGCAACTTTTTTTTAATTTTTTTATTTTTTTTTACCCTTACAGTCCGCCCCCACCCAGACATCCTTGAATTTCCTTTGCGCGACTTGGGAAAATGGGGTGCCAACGCCGTGCTACCTATGACACTGTCTGTTCTATATTGAGCTTCAATTTTTAAAAAGGCAGCGTCTGAAAATATTTCACGCGCGCACGCGCGCGCACAGGCTGCAGCTGTTCAGTGCACGCAGCGGCAGCAGGCTTCTGTAGGGAAAGGAGGAGGAGGGGTGGAGCAGCTATGTAGGAGCCGCGCTACTTCTGGCTGGAAATGGAATTGAGTTCCCCTGACCTCAGTGACAGTTAGTTCTAATGGCAGCAGTCACAGGTAAGCAGCTGCCTTTCTAAAATTATCTTCTACTACACTGTTTCTGAGTTTGTGTCTGACTGTCTGTTAGCTCCTATAATGTAATTGCCCATGCCCAAAAGTTGCCAGTTCTCCCCTGCACGCTGATTTAGCAGCCTTTTCATTGTTATTGCCACCTTTGCTCTGCTAGCAGCCAGAGACATAAATGTGTAAGTGGGTTTTATTTCTGTTACTGTAGGGGACGGATAAAACCGCAGTGTGTGCAAAAAAGATTGAATTTCCAGCGTCTATTTTCCAAATATTTAGGGCCCCAGAAAAAAATCAGCAGTTTTCTTTTGAACCAGACTGAAGAGTCATTTTTCGGTTAAAAGGTAAAACAAAGCCTTTACATAGATAAAAATTCATTTATTTACTATAGAAAAAAACAAAGCCTGTTCTTTAAAAGAAAGTGTTTATTTAAGAATAAGCAAACAGTTCAGAAACTGCAACACGGAAAATAGCTCAGACAGTTGATTACAAGTTTACTTTTACTTAACTTTCTGAGCTATTTTCCATGCTGCACGTTGTCAACTGTTTTTAAATGCTTCGAGGCTTCGTTTTTTAGCTATATCTTTTTTTCTGATTTATGGGGATTTAAGCGCTCTGTTTTTGACCATAGTGCCATTTGTGGGAGTACCTGCTTAATGCAGCCCGAGCCCTGTGCAGAGAGATACTGTGCTACCACATAATTGAGCAAGGGAGCTGTTCATGCAGAGGGAGGACACCATGTATTGTAACTGGGAACACAGTCTAGTGCCTAGGTGCCCTTATCTAAATGTGTTTTTGAATATGTCTTTGCATTTTTGTGTGTGTGTGTGTGTAAATGTGTATGTGTGTTTGTGTAAGTGTGTGTAAATGTGTTTGTGTGTGTGTGTAAATGTGTTTGTGTAAGTGTGTGTAAATGTGTAAGTGTTGGTGTAAGTGTGTGTAAATGTGTGTTTGTGTGTGTGTGTGTGTGTAAATGTGTGTGTGTGTGTGTAAATGTGTGTGTTTGTGTAAGTGCGTGTAAATGTGTGTGTGTTTGTGTGTGTGTAAATGTGTTTGTGTGTGTGTATGTGTTTGTGTAAGTGTGTGTAAATGTGTGTGTGTTTGTGTAAGTGTGTGTAAATGTGTGTGTGTTTGTGTAAGTGTTTGTGTAAGTGTGTGTAAATGTGTGTGTTTGTAAGTGTGTGTGTTTGTGTAAGTGTGTGTAAATGTGTGTTTGTGTGTGTGTGTGTGTAAATGTGTGTTTGTGTGTGTGTGTAAATGTGTGTGTGTGTGTGTGTGTAAATGTGTGTGTGTGTGTGTGTGTAAGTGTGTGTGTAAGTGTGTGTTTGTGTAAGTGTGTGTAAATGTGTGTGTGTAAATGTGTTTGTGTGTATGTGTGTGTGTATGTGTGTGTGTGTGTGTTTGTGTAAGTGTGTGTGTTTGTGTAAGTGTGTGTGTGTGTAAATGTGTATGTGTAAATGTGTAAATGTGTGTAGGTGAGAATTTTCACCCACAACAGTAATCCATAACTTTCCTTCTTATGTTGGGACATTAACTTTTTCAATGTAAAATTTCTCTACTCCCCTAGTGCTACAAATTATATAATTATATATATATATATATATATATATATATATTGTCATGCAGCACAACCACTGTCTGATTTGCTATGTATTAAGCAAGATGCTGAAACAAGCAAAAATGGTCCAGCTCCTTAGCTTACATTCCAGCTTTTTAAATACAGATACCAAGAGAATGAAGAAAAAATAATAACAGGAGTTAATTTTAAAGTTGCTTAAAATGTCATGCTCTAAAAAACTTGGATTCAATATCCCTTTTAACTAGCAATAGGATGGTATAAAATTGGGGGGGGGGGGGGCGGCAAAATGTATCCTCGCCTGTGTGGCCAAAAATCCTAGCACCGGCCCTGCTTTGGATTCACACCAACAGATATATTTTTTCCATATTTTATGGTAAATCTTTCTAATCACAGGTTTTCTGGCTTGGACCATAGTATCAATCACAGAATTTGAAAACCCACGCTTGGATAAAATCAAGCGTTCAATTTCCAAGCAGTCAGCTGCAGAGAAACTAGATTGGGATGTTCGAATGGACCTTGTACTAGAAGGTCCTGTCTCAAAGGTAGCTTCCATGGTGGAGCCGATGACATATTCACCAGGTCTGCATACCAAGTCCTGCATGGCCACGCAGGAGCTATCAGAATCACCGAGGCCTTCTCCTGTTTGATCCTGGCTATGAGACTGGGGAGGAGAGGAAACGGTGGAAACACATATGCTAGGTTGAACGACCAAGGCGCCACTAATGCATCCACTAGAGTCGCCTTGGGATCCCTGGATCTGGACCCGTAGCAAGGAATCTTGAAGTTCTGACGGGACGCCATTAGATCCATGTCTGGAATGCCCCATAATTGGGTTAACTGAGCAAAGACCTCCGGATGGAGTTCCCACTCCCCCGGATGGAAAGTCTGACGACTCAAATAGTCCGCCTTCCAGTTGTCTACTCCTGGGATGTGAATAGCAGATAGATGGCAGGAGTGATTATCTGCCCATTGGATTATCTTGGTTACTTCCTTCATCGCTAGGGAACTCTTTGTTCCCCCCTGATGATTGATGTACGCAACAGTCGTTATGTTGTCCGACTGAAATCTTATGAACCTGGCTTCCGCTAGCTGAGGCCAAGCCAGGAGCGCATTGAATATAGCTCTTAGTTCCAAAATGTTTATCGGGAGAAGCGACTCTTCCCGCGACCATAGGCCCTGAGCTTTCAGAGAGTCCCAGACCGCGCCCCACCCCAAGAGGCTGGCGTCGGTCATGACGATGACCCACTCCGGTCTGTGGAAACTCATTCCCTGAGACAGGTGATCCTGGGTCAACCACCAGAGAAGTGAGTCCCTGGTTACCTGGTCTACTTGAATTTGGGAAGACAAGTCTGTATAGTCCCCATTCCACTGAGCATGCACAGCTGTAATGGTCTTAGATGAATTCGAGCAAAAGGAACCACATCCATTGCTGCGACCATTAGTCCTATTACTTCCATGCATTGAGCTATGGAGGGTTGAGGAATAGAGTGAAGAATTCGACAAGCTTTTAGAAGCTTTGTCTTTCTGACGTCTGTGAGAAAGATCTTCATTTCCACAGAATCTATTATTGTTCCCAGAAAAGGAACCCTTGTGGACGGTGACAGTGAACTTTTTTCTATGTTCACCTTCCACCCGTGAGATCTGAGAAAAGCCAACACAATGTCTGTATGAGCCCTCGCTTTGGAAAGAGACGACGCTTGGATTAGGATGTCGTCTAGATAAGGTGCTACAGCGATGCCCCTCGGTCTTAGGACCGCTAGAAGGGACCCTAGCACCTTTGTGAAAATTCTGGGAGCGGTGGCTAAACCGAATGGAAGAGCCACAAACTGGTAATGTTTGTCCAGAAAGGCGAACCTCAGGAACTGATGATGAGATTTGTGGATTGGGATATGCAGATACGCATCCTTTAGATCCACGGTAGTCAAAAATTGACCCTGCTGGATTGTTGGTAAGATTGTCCGAACGGTTTCCATCTTGAAGGATGGAACTCAGAGGAACTTGTTAATCTTTAAATCCAGAATTGGCCTGAAAGTTCCCTCTTTTTTGGGAACCACAAACAGGTTTGAGTAAAACCCTAGACCTTGTTCCCCGGAGGGGACTGGGTTTATCACTCCCATCTTTGATAGGTCTCTTACACAATGTAAGAATGCCTGTTTCTTTATCTGGTCTGAAGATAAACGAGACAGGTGGAACCTTCCCTTTGGAGGAAGTCCCTTGAATTCTAACAGGTATCCCTTGGAAACTATCTCTAGTGCCCAGGGATCCAGAACATCTCTTGCCCAAGCCTGAGCGAAGAGAGATAGTCTGCCCCCTACCAGATCCGGTCCCGGATCGGGGGCTACCCCTTCATGCTTTCTTGGTAGCAGCAGCAGGTTTCTTGGTTTGTTTACCCTTGCATGGGCTTCCAAGCGGGTTTGGGCTGGGCTGCGTTACCTTCTTGTCTAGCGGTAGTGGAGTTATTAGCTGGTCCGTTCCTGAAATTGCGAAAGGAACGAAAATTAGACTTGTTCTTAGCCTTAAAAGGCCTATCCTGTGGGAGGGCATGGCCCTTACCCCCAGTGATGTCTGAAATAATTTGCTTCAATTCCGGCCCAAAAAGGGTCTTACCCTTGAAAGGAATATTCAGTAACTTAGTCTTGGACGACACATCTGCCGACCAGGATTTTAGCCAAAGCGCCCTCCGCGCTACAATAGCAAAACCTGAGTTTTTCGCCGCCAATTTCGTTATTTGAAAGGCGGCATCCAATATAAAGGAATTAGCTAACTTTAATGCATGAATTCTGTCCATGACTTCTTCATAGGAAGTCTCTTTCTGGAGCGACCTTTCTAGTTCTTTGAACCAAAAGGACGCCGCTGAAGTGACAGTAATAACACACGTAGCTGGTTGAAGGATGAACAATTGCTGAACAAAAATCTTTTTAAGCAATCCTTCCAATTTTTTATCCATAGGATCTTTGAAAGCGCAGCTGTCCTCTATAGGAATAGTTGTGCGCTTCGCTAGTGTTGAAACAGCTCCCTCAACCTTCGGGACCGTTTGCCATGCGTCCCTTCTAGGGTCTACTATGGGAAACATTTTCTTAAATATAGGAGGTGGGGCAAAGGGTACACCTGGCTTCTCCCACTCCTTTTCCACTATGTTCGCTACCCTCTTAGGTTTTGGAAAAGCGTTGTCGTGCACTGGGACCTCTAAAAATTTGTCCAATTTGCACAACTTCTCTGGTACTACCATGGAATCACAGTCATCCAGAGTAGCTAATACCTCCTTAAGCAAAGCGCGGAGATGTTCTAGCTTAAACTTAAATGCCACTAGATCAGGTTCTGCCTGTTGAGAAATTTTTCCTGAGTCTGAAATTTTACCCTCAGACAGCCCTTCCCTCACAGCCAATTCCGATTGATGTGAGGGTAAAATAGATAAGGCATCGTCAGCGTCTGATTGTTCATCCTTTTTATCTGTATTTAAAACTGAACAATCACGCTTTCTCTGAAAAGCTGGCAGTTTGGATAAAAGATTTGCTATAGAATTATCCACTACTGCTGATAATTGTTGCATAGAAATAAGCACTGGCGCGCTAGGTGTCGCCTGCGCGGGCAAAGCTGGTGTAGACACAGAAGGAGAGGATGTAGAGCTATCCCCACTACCTTCATTAGATAAATCATCTTGGGCAACATTATGAAAAATAACAGAGCTTTCCTGATTTTGTTTGGACGCTATGGCGCAATTATCACAAACACTCGAAGGGGGAACCACATTTGTCTCTATACACACAGAACATAGGTTATCTGATGGAACAGACATGTTAAACAGATTTAGGCAGGCAAACAATGCAATAAAAACGATTTTAAACAAAAACGTTACTGTCTCTTTAAATAATAAAATGACACATTTATTTCTGAATGTTCAAAAAACTATGAAGGCAATATCCGATTTTTCTGAAATTTGGACCCCAGTGTCTTAATGCTTAGAAAGTATTGCACAGCAAATATGGAGACTCTAGCTCTTAAAACAAGCAAACCGGAGCTAATTGTTGGATTTAACCGTTTTTATACACCACAATCCCAGCTACAGCCTTGCTGCAGCTTTTTACCTTCCTTAGGGGTCACCATTCACAGAAAAAAAGCCTTTTGGAGTCACTTTCTGAGCCACAGGACCCTCTCACATGAATCTGCATGTACTGCCTTGAAATTCAACTGCGCAGCTGAAGTGCCAAAATGAGGCTTCCTCCCTCAGCACACTAGAGTGAAGGGGCCTTCCTGACTAGATTTAGGTGTCTAAAACAAGCCAGATCAATAAAAAACGTTCCTAAGTGTATGTGAGCTTATAAAATATTTCAAATGGTATAATATTGTTATAAAAACCAATCGATTTAGCCCCTAACAGTGTCTACCAGCATAAAAAACAAAAAGGGGAAGCCTGTTATCTTTTTTGCTGAGGTGAAAGAAAAATGGCTTACCGTTTCCCCTGAGGGGAAAAATGACTGTCATCTAGCATTAGCCTGTGTTGTTAGAAGGAGACTAGTCATACCTGAAGCAGATGAGTCTGCAAACTGTTAACCCCAACTGAAGTTCTCTTGTTTCAACAGTCCTGCGTGGTAACAGCAATGGATTTTAGTTACTTGTGCTAAAATCATAGCCCTCTTAAACAGAAATCTTCATCACTTTTCTGTTATAGAGTAAATAGTACAAGCCAGCACTATTTTAAAATAACAAACTCTTGATAGAAGAATAAAAAACTACAACTAACACCACAAACTCCTCGCCATTCCCGTGGTAGATGCTACTTGTTCAGAGCGGCAAGGAGAATGACTGGGGAGCGGAGCCAGAGGGGGAGCTATATGGACAGCTCTTGCTGTGTGCTCTCCTTGCCTTTCCCTGTGGGGGAGAACATTTCCCACAAGTAATGGATGACGCCGTGGACCGGACACACCAATGTTGGAGAAATCAGTCTTGAGATATTTCTTGGCCCAGTCTTGACGTTTCAGCTTGTGTGTCTTGTTCAGTGGTGGTCGTCTTTCAGCCTTTCTTACCTTGGCCATGTCTCTGAGTATTGCACACCTTGTGCTTTTGGGCACTCCAGTGATGTTGCAGCTCTGAAATATGGCCAAACTGGTGGCAAGTGGCATCTTGGCAGCTGCACGCTTGACTTTTCTCAGTTCATGGGCAGTTATTTTGCGCCTTGGCTTTTCCACATGGTTCTTGCGACCCTGTTGACTATTTTGAATGAAACGCTTGATTGTTCGATGATCACGATTCAGAAGCTTTGCAATTTTAAGAGTGCTGCATCCCTCTGCAAGATATCTCACTATTTTTGACTTTTCTGAGCCTGTCAAGTCCTTCTTTTGACCCATTTTGCCAAAGGAAAGGAAGTTGCCTAATAATTATGCACACCTGATATAGGGTGTTGATGTCATTAGACCACACCCCTTCTCATTACAGAGATGCACATCACCTAATATGCTTAATTGGTAGTAGGCTTTCGAGCCTATACAGCTTGGAGTAAGACAACATGCATAAAGAGGATGATGTGGTCAAAATACTCATTTGCCTAATAATTCTGCACTCCCTGTATGATTAGATTAAAATATGCATTTGAGACACAGAATTGCATGAAAGGAAAATAAAAAAATGAATCTACAGAAGTCTATACTCTTGTTCATTTTAAACTCACTAGATAATGTAATACAATCATAGTGATATAGAAACTTCATCTGACTCCTGTGGCTTTCTGAATGTAGCTGTGCAGGAGTATGATAAATTACTTTGGGTATATAAAGGTTTTGTTTGGAATATTTACACATATAAAAGTAGCCAGTACTGTGGTTTGTGCAGTAGTTGTTACACATTGCTGTTGCTGGGTTATATATTTTACAAAGGTTTAGTTTGTCAGCAGTATCTTTTGTAACATTTATATAGGGTGCAACTGTAACATTATCAGTCAGTAATGATCTTACACAAACCTGCCAATTGTGCACAATACTGCAGTGTGCTCTAAAAATATACTGCAGTATGCTGAAGATGTTAAATATATAGGATGTAAACACATAAGTAATGAAATAAATCTATCTCATTATATCATATATAAAAGGATATAATGTTATACAAGAGCAATATTATATAGATACTTTTCTGAAAACATTAGCCTCAAATTGAACTCACCATAAAACAAAATTACACATAGTAAACGTTTTAATGCATTTTACTACTGTCTTGTGCCTTCTTTTCCTCTGATTTGGCTTGAAAAAGTGTAGTGTCTTTCGCTGCCCTGGATTATCCTGCAGGCCTCAGAACTTTATCATTGTAACAAGCTACACTGTTATTTATTAATCAGAGAACTCATTTATATCATATGAAACTGGCACCACTAAAGGGTGAGAACATGTTGAAATGCTCTTTTTTTCTGCTCTAACAGTTTACATCAGTTTATTTTCACACGTTTATGTCTCTTTAAGTTATAGGTGTACTTCCAGATTGCACTGGTATTTAACTATATGAGAATGTTTACCTTTAATATTAACAAAATGACCTCTTTATGATGTAAGTACTTGAATCGTTGGAATAGATTTGCATCATATCAGCTAAATTAACTAATTTCAACTTTCCTATAGGCCAGATATACAACACAATAGAATTTGAAAAGGACACATGACCATATGAAGCTAAGTGTAAATTTGAGGATAAAACAAAAAACCCAAATCTGATAAAAACTTGAAAACTCACATGACATTACACGACATCACACAACTTTTCACATAAATATGTGTTTTACTTAGAACTGGTTTATTTGCTGGTTTAAAGTCTAGATGTTGTTTCTGTAGTGATATTAGAAATATCATTTTAGGTCAGGTGTCAGTTCCTTGTGTTTGGAGATGCAAATGATTTGGACAGATACAAATCATTTGTGCAGTGATGTGTCTCTATTAGGATTTAGTAACAACAAAGATGATAAAATGGTGTGACAAGTTACGCTGCACTAAACACTGGTAAGACAGGATAATGGTAACATAACAGAACCTATACAGACAGGGAGCTTTCTAATCTACTTGTGCTGAATCACTACATATTCATGAAAAATACAACTTTTTAGACACAGTAGTTATGCAGAATATACTTGTACACAGCACATTTCTACATTGTATTTAATTTATCACAACTAGGTGTTGGAAAAGCAGAAATCACTCAATAGTTCTAATAATAATTCTAATAAATTGAATATTAAAAGGACATAAAACACCCTGTAGTTACATTACATTAAAACTTCATTTAAAAAAATATTCTTAAAAATAGTGGTTTGATTTAAAAAAAATATACTTTATTTACCCAGAATTAATCAAAATGTAGCTAATCTTTTCTGCCTAACCTTATTAGAGAATGCAGTCATTATTTACCTGTGTATAACATCCTTTTGCCGGTCCCTTGGGTAGGATAGGAAGCGATGGATGTTGAGGGCCTCACATGACGCTTGTGAAGCATTATGTCACACGAGGCAGCCAAATGGCATGTGGTGCTGAATATCCCTGTATGAATCAGTAAGTGGGGAAGCTGCAGTCTGATCTCCTGCCAGATAGTCACTGAGAACTTTACCTGTCTCTCGTTCAGACAAACAATGTATCCAAAAGCAACTATGTAACCACGGCAACTAATACATAAAAAGGTATCAGATTTACACCAGCCAGTGGTTCTGTACAAAGATAATTAATGCAATGGGACCTGAGCGATGATGGTATTTAATAATTGATAGGTATGTTAGATAATATTGAAGAGCTACATAAGATGTCTTTACATTCACAGTGAGTTATATCAGGGCTATATGCAAATGTTACTTATTAAGTACAGAATAACATTAACAAACTGGAACTTAAAGTTAAAATTCTTTAGTGAAAAACGTTTTCATGTCAGTGAGATGAAGAAAGTGCCTGGCATCTATGGGGCCACTAAATAATAGTAAAAATAGTAATCTACATTAAAAGGGACAGTCTACTCCAGAATGTTTATTGTTTAAAAATATAGATAATCCCTTTATTACCCATTTCCCAGTTTTGCATAACCAACACAGTTATATTATTATACTTTTTACCTCTGTGATTACCTTGTATCTAAGCCTCTGCAGACTGTACCCTTATCTCAGTTCTTTCCACAGACTTGCATTTTAGCCAAATTAGCGCTGACTCAAATAACTCCACAGGAGTGAGCACAATGTTATCTATATGGGATACTTGAACAAGTGCTGTCTAGCTGTAAAATCTGTGAAAGTGCACTGAGATAAGAGGCAGGCTTCAATGGCTTAGAAATTGGCATATGAGCCTACCTAGGTCTAGTGTTCAACAAAGAATACAAAGAGAACAAAGCAAATTTGAGGATAAAAGTAAATTGGAAAGTTGCTTAAAATTGCATGTCCTATCTGAATCATAATTTTGACTAGACTGTCCCTTAAAATGGGTGCCAGTGCTATAAAGGTCTGTGTATCTGTGGTCCTCTAAACGCTAAGGGCTTAACTTACAGCCCTTTATAGACTTCCCAATGCAGCACCATACCAACATTAACCCACTATATGACCACATAACGCTGTACCTTAGGCGCAATTAAATAAATTAAAATAGTATTATTGTTGACATGCTCATACTATAACTACATTTTAAAAATATTGATGACTGCTTTGGGCAAATACAAATATACATAGCTTTCCTATAACTGCTGTACTGAAATATTTAGTATATGGGGAGATACAATAGACAAAACCAACAATTTCAAATGAAAAATAAAGGTAAAGGAGCTACATGATACAGGTCAATGCTGACATTTTTATTGGAAAAAAAATGCTAATAGAAGTGTACTGCAAACAGTTTTCTATTCAAATCTAAAATTTACTGATATGCATTTCAGTTTTTAGCATGTCACGTGTTAAACCTACTTAGGAATTTTCTCAGCAAATAATATTAACGGGACAGTAAACACCCTGAAATTTTTCATATTAAGGGCTAGATTAAAAGTGGAGCGCAAACAATTTTGTGAGGGTTTTGGCGATCACTTGCACTCCTTTTTAAATTGCGCTAATACTACAAGTTGAGGGAAATTACGCTTGAATCATAAACGTTATCTCAGAGCTGTAGTTAACTGTTTTCCGAAAATAAAAAGTGTCACAAAACACATCAAAAATACATTATAAATTACAGTTACACTCATATTAACACTGTCCAATAAAAATTATTTTATAGAAACATTGCAAAAAAAGTTATAAGGCCTCAAAGAAATGAGGTTTCCAAAGGACTTTAACATAGAGACACATACACATTGCTTAAGTGAATTGTAGCCCTTTGCAGTTAGGTAGATGAAAACATGTTAAAGCATATCTATGCAATATTTATATTTTCTTATCATGTATGCACATTTTACAGTATGCAATCAATCATGTATGCACATTTTACAGTATACGATCATGTATGCACATTTTACAGTATGCGATCATGTATGCACATTTTACAGTATGCGATCATGTATGCACATTTTACAGTATACGATCATGTATGCATATTTTAC
The DNA here is from genome assembly GCF_027579735.1 of Bombina bombina. Taxonomy (NCBI): domain Eukaryota; kingdom Metazoa; phylum Chordata; class Amphibia; order Anura; family Bombinatoridae; genus Bombina; species Bombina bombina. Next base: position 1,123,282,366 of record NC_069500.1, read on the forward strand.
AGTATACCATCATGTATGCATATTTTACAGTATGCCATCATGTATGCATATTTTACAGTATACGATCATGTATGCACATTTTACAGTATACCATCATGTATGCATATTTTACAGTATGCCATCATGTATGCACATTTTACAGTATACCATCATGTATGCACATTTTACAGTAAACGATCATGTATGCACATTTTACAGTATACCATCATGTATGCATATTTTACAGTATACCATCATGTATGCATATTTTACAGTATGCCATCATGTATGCACATTTTACAGTATACCATCATGTATGCACATTTTACAGTATGCCATCATGTATGCACATTTTACAGTATACCATCATGTATGCATATTTTACAGTATGCCATCATGTATGCACATTTTACAGTATACCATCATGTATGCATATTTTACAGTATACCATCATGTATGCATATTTTACAGTATGCCATCATGTATGCATATTTTACAGTATACGATCATGTATGCACATTTTACAGTATACCATCATGTATGCATATTTTACAGTATGCCATCATGTATGCACATTTTACAGTATACCATCATGTATGCACATTTTACAGTAAACGATCATGTATGCACATTTTACAGTATACCATCATGTATGCATATTTTACAGTATACCATCATGTATGCATATTTTACAGTATGCCATCATGTATGCATATTTTACAGTATACCATCATGTATGCACATTTTACAGTATACCATCATGTATGCACATTTTACAGTATGCCATCATGTATGCACATTTTACAGTATACCATCATGTATGCATATTTTACAGTATGCCATCATGTATGCACATTTTACAGTATACCATCATGTATGCACATTTTACAGTATACCATCATGTATGCGCATTTTACAGTATGCCATCATGTATGCACATTTTACAGTATGCCATCATGTATGCACATTTTACAGTATACCATCATGTATGCACATTTTACAGTATGCCATCATGTATGCATATTTTACAGTATGCGATCATGTATGCGCATTTTATAGTATACCATCATGTATGCGCATTTTACAGTATGCCATCATGTATGCACATTTTACAGTATACCATCATGTATGCATATTTTACAGTATGCGATCATGTATGCACATTTTACAGTATACCATCATGTATGCATATTTTACAGTATGCGATCATGTATGCACATTTTACAGTATACCATCATGTATGCATATTTTACAGTATACCATCATGTATGCACATTTTACAGTATACCATCATGTATGCATATTTTACAGTATACCATCATGTATGCACATTTTACAGTATACCATCATGTATGCATATTTTACAGTATACCATCATGTATGCACATTTTACAGTATACCATCATGTATGCATATTTTACAGTATACCATCATGTATGCACATTTTACAGTATGCGATCATGTATGCACATTTCACAGTATACGATCATAATTGCACATTTTACAGTATACCATCATGTATGCATATTTTACAGTATGCGATCATGTATGCACATTTTACAGTATGCGATCATGTATGCACATTTCACAGTATACAATCATAATTGCACATTTTACAGTATTCAATCATGTATGTGCATTTTACAGTATGCAATCATGTATGTGCATTTTACAGTATGCGATTATGTATGCATTCTACAGTATGCGATCGAGTATGCACATTTTACAGTATGTAATCATGTATACGTATTTTACGTAAACTATCGGGTATGCACATTTTATAGTATGCAATCATGTAAGCGCATTTTGCAGTATGCGATCATGTATGTGCATTTTACAGTATGCAATGTATGTGCATGTTACAGTATGCAATCATGTAAGCGCATTTTGCAGTATGCAATCATGTATGTGCATTTTACAGTATGCAATGTATGTGCATGTTACAGTATGCAATCATGTATGCGCATTTTACAGTAAACGATCAGGTGTGCAGATTTTATAGTATGCGATCATGTAAGCGCATTTTGCAGTATGCGATCATGTATGCACATTTTACAGTATGCAATCATGCATGCTTATTTTACATTATGCAATCATGTATGCACATTTTACAGTATGCAATCATGTATGCGCATTTTAACGTATGCAATAATTTTATAGGAATTTTACAGTAAGCGAGCAGGTATGCACATATTACAAACAAACATGTTAAAGAACTTTGGAATATGAAATATTTCTATTTTCATGTCAGGTTACTAATGAGAATATGCAATGCTGTTTGTGCGTGAGTGGGGTGTTAGTTTTTTCCCCAGTTTTTTTTCTCCATTAACTTCTATGGTGGAATACGTGAAAGTGCACGCAATATTGTAAGTTCAGATTTTTGCGGTAGTCACGTTACCGCTAGAGAAAAATATGTGGGGGTTTTTCAACTTGTAATGCCAGCGCAACCCGACTAGCGCAAAAATTAAAATCCTGTACATATATTACAGGAGGTCAATATGGAGGCATACGCTTGAGAATGTTCCTTCATAACAGAACAAATTATTACCACGTGGAGGAAAGCCAGTACTTTGATTGTTTGTCAGTCTTTGAACATTCATCCGGCTCCTGGATGTAGGAGTAAGAACCTCTGTGCAGCATCAACTTTTCCTGGCAAACATCTTGTGCACACCATGAAGTTCATGTGCAGAGAGTTAATTCAACCCATTGTACGTTTTATTTGTAGTGAGTGGCTGTGTTTGACATGGGGTATAAATAAATATATACTTTTGACATTAATCAAAGCTGTGCTTCTCTACTGCTTATATTTTTATAGATAATATTTAGTGTTACAGGACAATGATTTGGGGCTTGATGATAAAATATTCTTCAGCTTGGAGAGAAATTGTAGTGCAGGCTTCACAGTGGCTGAACTAAAAGAAAAAGGGTGGAACTATCCAGCACTGTAAAAACTCTCATTTCTGAATGTTAAGGAGAGACAAGCCCAGTTCACTGCATGGTATGAGTTTTTTTACACTACACTTTGTGGTATGTAGTTTATATTACTTTACACTTCAGATTGGATCCTTTCAGTATTATTACATTTAAGCTTTGCACTTTCTATTTTATATTTTAATACATTTAGATGTAGATCCAGCAGTGATTTTACAAATTCGGATTATGTTTTGAAAGTTTCTATGTTACTTTAACAAATTGGGATCATAATTTGTATATTGCTGTGTATCTTTTACAACTTACATTGCACTTTGTATTTTCTCTATTTTAACATAAAACAGAGCTTATGAAAATTGGAGGAACCTGGGAGTTTTCTGGGCTAAATCGGGGAGTTCCCAGGGTATATCTGAAGCTTTCTCACAATTCTTGTGAAATGCTGTAAGCAATTTAAACAAGCTGGTCTCACTGAATTGTCTCACCAGCTGTATCTAGGCGGTTTGCTCAAAAGTCACAATACATTTATTTATCTGACAGAAAAGTAATATATACTAAACTATAGGCAAAACCAAGTTAAATTGTAGTGAAAACATTTCAGGTTAATTTGTATTTGCTGCAAACTGATAATGTTATGTCCCAAAGGAACAAAACAAACAGGCACTGCTGAGCGTGATAAGTAAAATAATTCATTTATTAAACATCCATTAAAAAGAAATCCATCAAACAGACATAGGGGTAGATTTACCAATGTCTGTCCGACATGATATGCTGTAGCGTTTCATGTCCGACAGACATCGCTGAATGCTGAGAGCATACGCTGTCAACATTTATAATTGCACAAGCAGTTCTAGTGAAGGGTAAGGTTATAGTAATGGGGGACTTTAATTTGCCAGATATAGACTGGCAGATTCCTTATGCTAGATCAGCTAGAAGCAGCAGGTATATTCTTGAATCTCTGCTAGGGGAATCACTTGAGCAATTAGTTAAGGAACCAACTCGTAAGGAAGCTATATTAGATGTAATACTTACAAACAGTGATACAGTTTCAGGTGTGTCTGTAGGTGAAAAATATGGTAGGAACAGTAAAATTTAAATCAGTTGATGGTAGAATAATAGAAGGAGATAAGCAAATTGCAGACTGTCTCAATGATTACTTCTGTTCTGTTTTCACAAAAGATTGTGAAAATAGAATGTCTACATTAAGGGATGCTGCGAGAAATAGAAACAAGCTTAACACTAATCTTTTTACAGAGGATGAGGTTTTGTTAGCATTATCAAAAATAAATGTTAAAAAGGCAGTCCTGATAATATTCATCCAAGGGTTTTCAAAGAACTTTGATCAGCGCTAACTGTCCCATTAACTGATCTGTTTAATCGGTCACTATTAACAGGAGCTGTACCAGATGATTGGGGAATAGCAAATGTAATACCTCTTCATAAAAAAGGGCAGTAGTACTAGTGGTGTTCCTCAGGGGTCGATTCTGTGGCCTGTTTTGTTTAACATATTTAGCTGTGATATCACCAAAGGGCTACAGGGGAAAGTATGTCTGTTTGCAGATGATACAAAAATTTGTAACAGAGTGGATGTTCCAGGGGGGTAGACAAAATGAGAAGTGATATACAACAATTGGAGGATTGGACAAACGACTGGGATCTAAAGTTTACCACTGCAAAGTGTAAAATAATGCATTTAGGGAAGAAAAATCCAAATGTTAATTACAGACTCAATGAAACTTTACTGACTGTTACAGATGAGGACCAGGACTTGGGAATTATTATTTCAGATTATGTAAAACTTAGTAAACAATGTAGTAATGCAGCCAGTAAGGCTAGCAGAATGCTTGGATGTATTGGTAGATGTATTTGCAGCAGAAATAGTAAGGTTCTTATGCCATTTTATAGATAATTAGTTAGGCCTCATCTTGAGTATTGTGTGCAGTTCTGGAGGCCATATCTTCAGAAGGATATTAACAAACTTGAATCTGTGCAAAGGAGGGCTACCAAAATGGTACATGGTTTAAAAAAACAAAATTTATGCTTACCTGATAAATTCATTTCTCCTGTAGTGTGGTCAGTCCACGGGTCATCATTACTTCTGGGATATTATCTCCTCCCCTACAGGAAGTGCAAGAGGATTCACCCAGCAGAGCTGCTATATAGCTCCTCCCCTCTACGTCACCTCCAGTCATTCGACCAAAGGACCAACGAGAAAGGAGAAGCCGAAGGGTGTAGTGGTGACTGGAGTATAATCCAAAAAATTTTTTAGCCTGCCATAAAAAACAGGGCAGGCCGTGGACTGACCACACTACAGGAGAAATGAATTTATCAGGTAAGCATAAATTTTGTTTTCTCCTGTTAAGTGTGGTCAGTCCACGGGTCATCATTACTTCTGGGATACCAATACCAAAGCAAAAGTACACGGATGACGGGAGGGACAGGCAGGCTCTTATACGGAGGGAACCACTGCCTGAAGAACCTTTCTCCCAAAAACAGCCTCCGAAGAAGCAAAAGTGTCAAATTTGTAAAATTTGGAAAAAGTATGAAGAGAAGACCAAGTTGCAGCCTTGCAAATCTGTTCAACAGAAGCCTCATTCTTAAAGGCCCAAGTGGAAGCCACAGCTCTAGTAGAATGAGCTGTAATTCTTTCAGGAGGCTGCTGTCCAGCAGTCTCATAGGCTAATCGTATTATGCTACGAAGCCAAAAAGAGAGAGAGGTAGCCGAAGCTTTTTGACCTCTCCTCTGGCCAGAATAAATGACAAACAGGGAAGATGTTTGACGAAACTCCTTAGTTGCCTGTAGATAAAATTTCAGGGCACGGACTACATCTAGATTGTGTAGCAGACGTTCCTTCTTCGAGGAAGGATTGGGACACAAGGATGGAACAACAATCTCTTGATTGATATTCCTGTTAGTGACAACCTTAGGTAGGAACCCAGGTTTAGTACGCAGAACTACCTTGTCTGAATGAAAAATCAGATAAGGAGAATCACAATGTAAGGCAGATAACTCAGAGACTCTTCGAGCCGAGGAAATAGCCATTAAAAACAGAACTTTCCAAGATAACAACTTGATATCAATGGAATGAAGGGGTTCAAACGGAACACCCTGTAAAACATTAAGAACTAAGTTCAAACTCCATGGCGGAGCAACAGTTTTAAACACAGGCTTGATCCTAGCTAAAGCCTGACAAAAAGCTTGAACGTCCGGAACTTCTGACAGACGTTTGTGTAAAAGAATGGACAGAGCTGAAATCTGTCCCTTTAAAGAACTAGCGGATAACCCCTTTTCTAAACCTTCTTGTAGAAAAGACAATATCCTTGGAATCCTAACCTTACTCCATGAGTAACTCTTGGATTCGCACCAATATAAGTATTTACGCCATATTTTATGGTAAATCCTTCTGGTAACAGGCTTCCTAGCCTGTATTAAGGTATCAATAACTGGCTCAGAAAACCCACGTTTTGATAAAATCAAGCGTTCAATTTCCAAGCAGTCAGCTTCAGAGAAGTTAGATTTTGATGTTTGAATGGACCCTGGATCAGAAGGTCCTGTTTCAGAGGTAGAGACCAAGGCGGACAGGATGACATGTCCACTAGATCTGCATACCAAGTCCTGCGTGGCCATGCAGGTGCTATTAGAATCACTGATGCTCTCTCCTGTTTGATTCTGGCAATCAATCGAGGAAGCATCGGGAAGGGTGGAAACACATAAGCCATCCCGAAGGTCCAAGGTGCTGTCAAAGCATCTATCAGAACCGCTCCCGGATCCCTGGATCTGGACCCGTAGCGAGGAAGTTTGGCGTTCCGACGAGACGCCATGAGATCTATCTCTGGTTTGCCCCAACGTCGAAGTATCTGGGCAAAGACCTCCGGATGAAGTTCCCACTCCCCCGGATGAAAAGTCTGACGACTTAAGAAATCCGCCTCCCAGTTCTCCACTCCCGGGATGTGGATTGCAGACAGGTGGCAAGAGTGAGACTCTGCCCAGCGAATTATCTTTGATACTTCCATCATTGCTAGGGAGCTTCTTGTCCCTCCCTGATGGTTGATGTAAGCTACAGTCGTGATGTTGTCCGACTGAAACCTGATGAACCCCTGAGTTGTTAACTGGGGCCAAGCCAGAAGGGCATTGAGAACTGCTCTCAATTCCAGAATGTTTATAGGAAGGAGACTCTCCTCCTGATTCCATAGTCCCTGAGCCTTCAGAGAATTCCAGACAGCGCCCCAACCTAGTAGGCTGGCGTCTGTTGTTACAATTGTCCAGTCTGGCCTGCTGAATGGCATCCCCCTGGACAGGTGTGGCCGATAAAGCCACCATAGAAGAGAATTTCTGGTCTCTTGATTCAGATTCAGAGTGGGGGACAAATCTGAGTAATCCCCATTCCACTGACTTAGCATGCACAATTGCAGCGGTCTGAGATGTAGGCGTGCAAAAGGTACTACGTCCATTGCCGCTACCATTAAGCCGATCACCTCCATGCATTGAGCTACCGACGGGTGTTGAATGGAATGAAGGACACGGCATGCATTTTGAAGCTTTGTTAACCTATCAGAGTCCCCAAGAAGGGAACTCTTGTGAGTGGAAAGAGAGAACTCTTCTTTTCGTTCACCTTCCATCCATGCGACCTTAGAAATGCCAGTACTAACTCTGTATGAGACTTGGCAGTTTGAAAGCTTGAAGCTTGTATCAGAATGTCGTCTAGGTATGGAGCTACCGAAATTCCTCGCGGTCTTAGTACCGCCAGAAGAGTACCCAGAACCTTTGTGAAGATTCTTGGAGCCGTAGCCAGTCCGAATGGAAGAGCTACAAACTGGTAATGCCTGTCTAGAAAGGCAAACCTTAGATACTGGTAATGATTTCTGTGAATCGGTATGTGAAGGTAAGCATCCTTTAAATCCACTGTGGTCATGTACTGACCCTCTTGGATCATGGGCAGAATTGTTCGAATCGTTTCCATCTTGAACGATGGAACTCTTAGGAATTTGTTTAGGATCTTTAAATCCAAGATTGGCCTGAAAGTTCCCTCTTTTTTGGGAACTACAAACAGATTTGAGTAAAACCCTTGTCCTTGTTCCGACCGCGGAACTGGATGGATCACTCCCATTAATAAAAGATCTTGTACGCAGCGTAAGAACGCTTCTTTCTTTATTTGGTTTGTTGATAACCTTGACAGATGAAATCTCCCTCTTGGGGGAGAGGATTTGAAGTCCAGAAGGTATCCCTGAGATATGATCTCTAACGCCCAGGGATCCTGAACATCTCTTGCCCAAGCCTGGGCGAAGAGAGAAAGTCTGCCCCCTACTAGATCCGGTCCCGGATCGGGGGCCCTCGATTCATGCTGTCTTAGGGGCAGCAGCAGGTTTCCTGGCCTGCTTGCCCTTGTTCCAGGACTGGTTAGGTTTCCAGCCTTGTCTGTAGCGAGCAACAGCTCCTTCCTGTTTTGGTGCAGAGGAGGTTGATGCTGTTCCTGCTTTGAAATTACGAAAGGAACGAAAATTAGACTGTCTAGCCCTACGTTTGGCTTTGTCCTGAGGCAGGGCATGGCCTTTACCTCCTGTAATGTCAGCGATAATCTCCTTCAACCCAGGCCCGAACAAGGTTTGCCCTTTGAAAGGTATATTAAGCAATTTAGATTTAGAAGTAACATCAGCTGACCAGGATTTTAGCCACAGTGCTCTGCGTGCCTGAATGGCAAATCCGGAATTCTTAGCCGTAAGTTTAGTTAAATGTACTACGGCATCTGAAATAAATGAGTTAGCTAACTTAAGGGCTTTAAGTTTGTCTGTAATCTCATCTAGTGTAGATGATTGAAGTGTCTCTTCCAGAGACTCAAACCAAAATGCTGCTGCAGCCGTGACAGGCGCAATACATGCAAGAGGTTGCAATATAAAACCTTGTTGTACAAACATTTTCTTAAGGTAACCCTCTAATTTTTTATCCATTGGATCTGAAAAGGCACAGCTATCCTCCACCGGGATAGTGGTACGCTTAGCTAAAGTAGAAACTGCTCCCTCCACCTTAGGGACCGTTTGCCATAAGTCCCGTGTGGTGGCGTCTATTGGAAACATTTTTCTAAATATCGGAGGGGGTGAGAACGGTACACCGGGCCTATCCCACTCCTTAGTAACAATTTCAGTAAGTCTCTTAGGTATAGGAAAAACATCAGTACTCGCCGGGTACCGCAAAAATATTTATCCAACCTACACATTTTCTCTGGTATTGCAACTGTGTTACAATCATTCAGAGCCGCTAACACCTCCCCTAGTAATACACGGAGGTTTTCCAGCCTAAATTTAAAATTTGAAATATCTGAATCCAATCTATTTGGATCAGAACCGTCACCCACAGAATGAAATTCTCCGTCCTCATGTTCTGCCGCCTGTGACGCAGTGTCTGACATGGCCCTAATATTATCAGCGCACTCTGTTCTCACCCCAGAGTGATCACGCTTGCCTCTAAGTTCTGGTAATTTAGCCAAAACTTCAGTCATTACAGTAGCCATATCCTGTAATGTGATTTGAAATGGCCGCCCAGATGTACTCGGCGCTACAATATCACGCACCTCCCGAGCGGGAGATGTAGGTACTGACACGTGAGGCGAGTTAGTCGGCATAACTCTCCCCTCGTTGTCTGGTGAAATATGTTCAATTTGTACAGATTGACTTTTATTTAAAGTAGCATCAATACAGTTAGTACATAAACTTCTATTGGGCTCCACTTTGGCATTAGCACATATAGTACATGTATCTTCCTCTGAATCAGACATGTTTAACACACTAGCAATTAACTAGCAACTTGGAAATGCTTCTTTAAGTAATTTACAATAATCTGAAAACGAACTGTGCCTATAAGAAGCACAGAAAAAATTATGACAGTTGAAAATAATTAAGTTATAGCATCAATCTTTGTCAGAAATATACAATTTTAGCAAAGGATAACTAACCCAGGCAGCAGAAAAAATACACAAATAAACGTTTTTTATCACAGTCAACTACAATCTTCACAGCTCTGCTGTGATGATTACCTCCCTCAAAAAAGGCTTTGGAGATCCCTGAGTTCTGTAGAGATGAACCGGATCATGCAGGAAGAAAATGAACCTCTGACTGAGTTTTTTGATGCGTAGTAAAAGCGCCAAAAATGGCCCCTCCCCCTCACACATAACAGTGAGAGAGATCAGTGAGCTGCTTTAATTTAACAAAAAACTATTGCCAAGTGGAAAAAATAGTGCCCAAAACATTTTTTCACCCAGTACCTCAGAGAAATAAACGTTTTTACATGCCAGCAAAAAAACGTTTAACCTCAATAAATTAATTGTTATTTAAAACCTATTGCAAGTCCCTGCAAATTAGGTTAAGTCTATGCATACAGTATAAATCCAGTGAAGTACCATTCCCCAGAATACTGAAGTGTAAAATATACATACATGACAGCCTGATACCAGCTACATCTACTGCATTTAAGGCTGAGTTAACATTATAACGGTATGGCAGGATTTTCTCATCAATTCCATGTCAGAAAATAACAAACTGCTACATACCTCTTTGCAGATTAATCTGCCCGCTGTCCCCTGATCTGAAGTTTACCTTTCCTCAGATGGCCGAGAAACAGCAATATGATCTTAACTACTCCGGCTAAAATCATAGAAAAAAACTCCGGTAGATTCTTCTTCAAATTCTACCAGAGAATGAATAACACACTCCGGTGCTATTATAAAATAACAAACTTTTGATTGAAGTTAATAAACTAATTAAATCACCACAGTCCTCTCACACATCCTATCTATTCGTTGGGTGCAAGAGAATGACTGGAGGTGACGTAGAGGGGAGGAGCTATATAGCAGCTCTGCTGGGTGAATCCTCTTGCACTTCCTGTAGGGGAGGAGATAATATCCCAGAAGTAATGATGACCCGTGGACTGACCACACTTAACAGGAGAAATAAAACTTACCAGGATAGGCTCAATGACCTAAATAGGTATAGCTTAGAGCAGAGAAGGGAAAGAGGTGATACGATAGCAACTTTCAAGTACATTAAAGGGCTTAGTAAAACTGAGGCTGTAGGTATTTTACATAGAATGGAAAATTCAAGAACAAGGGGTCATAATCTCAAGCTGAAGGGTAGTAGATTCAAGAGTAATTTGAGGAAGCACTTCTTTACAGAAAGAGTGATTGATTAATGGAATAAACTTCCTCAAGAGGTAGTAATGACAAACACTGTGAGGGACTTTAAAAATGCCTGGGACAAGCATAAGGCTATCCTACAAACTAGATAAGTTTATACTGTTAGGTAATATCGGGCAGACTTGCTGGGCCTATGGCTCTTATCTGCCATCAATATCTAATGTTTCTATGTTAATAACCTACTAACTGGCCTTTCTCTCTCACACCTCTACCCCTTCAATCCATCCTAAATGCCTCTGCCAGGCTAATTCATCTTTCCAGATGATCTGTATCTGCTGCACCTCTCTGTGAGTCCATTCACTGGCTCCCTATTCACAGCAGAGTTAAATTCAAAATTCTTACCCTGGCCTACAAAGCCCATGCCAACGCTACCCCCACCCCATCTATCCTCACTAATCAACAAATATACTCCAGCCTGCCCACTAAGATCCAACAATGACCTGCTCCTTGCATCTTCTACCATCATCTCCTCTCATGCTAGACTGCAGTACTTCTCTCGTGTGGCACCGACCCTCTGGGACACACTGTCACGATCTGAAGATATACCAGTCTGGAAGCAGACCCTCAGTGCAGTGGTAGGATATGAACACACCTGGCCTCTGAGCTGTGGTTCAGGTTACAGGATGTGAGAGGAAAAGTTGCAGCTCAAATCAGTAGACTGAAAATGCAGGATGTACGTAACTTGCTGAAATATATAACTGAAAATATGTTAGAAACAAAAAAAGGCTGGGCTTCCGGTAGGAGGAGCAACGTAGTGCAGCTGCCTGTGAGCTCTCCCGACTACAGGCTTGACTCCACGCCGACACGCTCTCCATAGGCTGTGTATGATGCACCTCAGCCCGGACTTGTGCGCAGACACTCTCCGGTTACTGCTACAAGCGTGAAGAAGCCCAAAACTAGCCAGTGGCCGTAATAATGCTGCAGCTTTTGCCCAGACCGGACAACAAGTGAGGGAGGTAAACCGCTGTAAGAACTGCAAGGCCCTACTGATCGAACGGCCCAGGACGTAACGGCTTCAGAGGGAGGCTGATCGTAGCTGGGGAGGACCCGATCAAAGGAAGACTATTCCGGTACAAGCTTTGTTATAAGCCGGTGGTTCAATCAATAGGAGTCTGGAATACCCTCACAAGCAGTCCGGCTGGACATTTTGGAAGGTTTGGATAACCTCTTGGCGAAGAGCAAGTAAGTCCCTGATTCCACAGGGTGAAGGTAAGAGAAGAGTGTGAGAAGAGTACAAGTAGAGTGCAAACGGGGGATACCAGCGCTCATTAAATTAGCCGTCTGGGGCATAGCAGAGCGATCTATTATAATAGGGACAAATATGAGGTACTGTGTAATGTCATGAGACAACGGCAGCTTGCAAATTGGATCTATGCAAGAGGATAACTCCCCTAAACGCTGTATAAAGTCACAACCTGCATACAGAAAATTGTATAATAAGGCCATTCTAAGTGTCTTGGGCTAGATTGGGCCATATTCAAGTTGATTAATCAGTGAATGGGACATATAACGTTGCATAAATACAAGACATAAGTACAAGACTTGGTCATATGTATATATCTAATTACTATGTCGCTCTGAATGCTATTCTACTCCACAAAGCTGGATTTACCTATGTGGAATGTCGGTAAATAGTATTACAATAAGACATAAGGAAGAAATAAACTTGAATCAAATAAGGTTTGCTAAGAGCTTGCTGGTGCTATAGGTGCAAACATCTTACCTATTGCTGTTGAGCTATGTAACAGATAGCAGGCCGGAACTGAGTCTAACCACTACGACATAGATAAAGGCATTCCCTTCACTAAGAAAACAAGATTTGGGACTGTTGAAAAGTTACCTTGAATAATATAACTGAAAAGTAATTGGGTGACCGAGATCCTTATGCCAGATGATTTGGAGTGCCTTTATTTACAGAGTCTAAATTGGAAAGCATATTTTTTATGTGGAACTCTCGAAACCTATATGTCTGTTAAAACTGAGTCATTTCAGAGTTATTGATATGTTCTGGGTTTCTGTTTCTTCTTCATTTGAATGATTTGACTTATGCTGATTGATGCACTATTGTATTAATTGAAGGGTTTCACATATTCAGTTAAGGGAAAGTATAAGTTCTTATTACTACATGTTAAGGATTGAATAACTGTGTTAGTACTTCTTAGAGTCCAGGCAGATAACATTTAAGAAGGTTAGGAAATTAGAAAAGGGGAGGTAAGCAGAAAAAAAAACAAATCTTATCAATCTCTCTTTGCTTTGAAAGTTAGACTTAATTTGACTGAGCATTATATATACCCCTATCACTAGGGAGCTATCCCCTTAGTAGGTTTTCTTTATTTTTTCACTGTTTATTTAGTTACCCCTGTTGCATACATAATCCACCTACCACTTTAGTACACAACTGACACCCCCCTCTCCCCTTTTTTTTTCACTTACTCTCTCAAAAGAGCTATTACACTGTGCACCATATATGGATAAATATTTCCCACCCATAATTCACACAATGCCAGACAAAAGCAAAAACAGGAAACCTAGAAACAGCATTGAGAATAATGCAGATTTTAGATCTGAAATGAACAGTGTTAATATTAGTAAAATAGATATCGAAGAAATATCGAAGAAATACACTGCTTATACCTCAATTTGATCAAATTAAAATTGAACTTTCCTTACTTTCCGTAGATGTGAAAAGCCTTTCCTCCAGATTCACAGAAATGGAGATGAGAATCTCAGATATTGAAGATACTTCGAGTAAACAGGAGTTAATAATACAACAACATGCAAATAAAATACTCAAACTCTCAGATAAACTAGAAGACCTAGAAGATAGGTCACGTAGAAACAAAATAAAAGTGATAGGCCTACCAGAAAATCCTTCTTATAAAGATTTGACACACTTTGCTGCAGTCATATTTCCAAAATCTCTAGGGATTGATATACAATCCCAAAATATAGTGGTAGGAAGAGCACAGCGGATTGGTTCTATTAGAAATACGGTAGATAACAATATTCAGAAACTCTCTATTATGATTAAATACCTGAATTTTCAGGACAAAGTGAATATATTAAGGGCATATAGGAAATGTAAAAACTTAGAAATTGATAACAATAAAATCTTGCTCTTCCAAGACTTCTCTTCACAGACCGCCACAAAGCGGAAAAATATGGCTCCATATTGTACTAGGATGATTAATATGGGCATACCTGCCCGTCTAATTTATCCAGCTAAAATTAAGATTTTCCATGAAAATGAAACTATCACATTAGAAACACCCCAAGAAGCCAAGGCGTATACAGATAATTATAAAGATAGCTAGTAGGATGAATAGTAAACTGGCTCTGTCCTTCCAGACCTGGTTTAGGTTAGTGATTAGGGTTGTCTATTAAAAATGTGTTATTTCTTATGTGGGAATGGTTATTAAGGTAATACCTATATACCAATATATAGTTCAGAAAGCTCTCTTTCCATGTTTGATGATGAACCGTATGATAATATAAATATAGGGGTCCCCCCCTTGGGTTTCCCTCTTTTCCTTTTCCCTATTTTTTTTTTTTTTTTTTTTTCCTCTTGTTGTTTTAAATAAAACGCAATGATGTTATTAAAAATTACTTCATGGAATGTGGGAGGGGTTACAGTCTGATAAAAAGGAAAATAATTATTGCACAACTTAATAAAAGAAAGGTAGACATTGCTTTGCTTCAAGAAACCCACTTGACAGAAATTGAACATAGGAAGTTGAAAGTTAGCTGGGTAGATGAAGTTATTTTTACTCCTTGTTCCTCCTGAAAAAGGGGAGTTGCAGTATAAGAAAAGGCCTAGAATATCAAATAGTTAGCCAAGAGGTGGATCCTGGGGAACGGTATATTATTTTAAAAATAAAATTAGGAACACGCATGCTTATTATATGCAATGTATACGGACCTAACAATGTAGATGAAAAGTTTTGGGCACACTTAAAGCTAAAATAGTTTGAATTTGTAAATTGCAATTTGATAGTTGCTGGTGATTTTAATATGATATTTCCTAATATTGACAGACTACAGACGGCTAATTATAAAGGTATTAAGTTACCTAAAAAATCCTCCAGAATCCTTAAATCTTTTGTAAGCGCACTTAAAATCAAGGACATACGGTGTCTTATCTACCCTAATATTAGAGCTTTCTCATGTGAGTCCAAACAATATAGGTCATTCTCACGGATTGACTTTTTTTTAGTTTCAGACAAAATTAGCGGACTTGATGTCAAGGCTCGGATTGGTGACTTCACCATATCGGACCACGCTCCTATCTTCTTGGATATTACCTGGGAGATTTCTAAATATGATCCAGTAAAGAGTTATACATTTCCCCGTTTCTTAACTAATAATATTGAATTTAGAAAGCGATTGCTGGCCATTTGGAATGAATTCGCCAATCAAAATAGAGAATATAATTCTAAAATGGAGATATACTGGGAAACCGCTAAAGCGGTAAATTAGAGGAGAAATCAAAAAATTCACGGTTAGATTCAAGAAAAAATTGCTCCTAAAAGAGACTGAACTATCAAATTACCTAAAAAATAAATATAATGGGTATATAACCACACCGAATCAGGGAAACTAGGAAAATTATGTAAAGGCTAAAAAGGAGTGGGAAATCTTTAATCTACAGAAAGTTGCTATTCAAGAATTGAAATATAAAACTAGATCGTAATAAGATTGGGAAACTCTTAGCTGCTGGTCCAGATCTCTTACCGTCAGAATTTTATAAAATTCTTAAAAATGAGGTTAATCTCCCTCTAATGAAGCTATTCAATGATTATTTATGCAAAGGCAGAATTTCTTCACCTAATTTTGCTGTCTCAAAAATAACTCTGATCCTCAAAAAGGTTAAGGATCCTGAAGCAATCAACTCCTATCGCCCAATTTCTTTACTGAATTCGGATTATAAAATGTATACAACCATCTTAGCATGTAGACTAAAATTAATTATGGGCACGTTGATTCATGCGGAGCAGGTCGGCTTTATGTCACAAAGGAATATCTCGGCAAATTAACGCAAAATATTTTTATTAATAGATTTTTTTACAACATCAAAAAATAAGTCAAGCCAAGATGCTGCTATTCTATCTATCGACGCCAAAAAAAGCGTTCGATTCAATTGGCTGGAATCATCTGTTCCAGACTATGAGGGCCTTTGGGTTTAATGATCAATTTCTTGGATGTATTAGAGCAATATATCTAAATGCATCTTCTCTTCTAATGATAAAGGGTTCAACCACTACTTAATTTCCGATCAAGACTGGAACGAGGCAGGGATGCCCAATTTCTCCCTTACCTTTTAACTTAGCAATTGAACCTCTTGCCACTATACTCAGGGAAACATTAAAGGGAATCATGGTGGGTTCTAAATCTATCAAAACTTTACTGTACGCAGATGATCTGATACTTTTCCTTAATAATACTCAGACGGAGATACCTATTATCTTAGATGTAATAACGCAGTTTGGGTCATTTTCGGGATATACAATCAATGTCACAAAATCAGAATTACTCTGGCTAAGAGAACCCAGCCAGAAACATTATATTCTCCCTTTCAAAATAGCAGAACAATTTATCTCCTATCTTGGAATTAAAATTAGTACTAACCCCAGGGATTGTTATTCCTTAAACTATCCCCCTCTTTTTGAAAAAATTAAGTTCGATTTGATGAAATGGGCTAACCTCCCTCTTTCAATCACTGCGAGAATTAATATAATTAAGATGGTTGTACTACCCAAGTTGATCTATTTTATGCAAAACATTCCTATTCTTATAAAAAAAACAAATATAAAGTTTTTGGACAAGTGCGTCAGATCTTTTTTATGGGGGACAGGAAGAAAACGTATTGCCTTACATAAACTTTCACAATTAAGACAATTCGGCGGGCTAGCACTTCCTAATTTCTCTATCTACAACAGTATCTGTCTAGCGAAAGTAGCTATGGATTGGCTCACTGGTGTGGCTTTCTTAGAAGCTGAACAAAATTTAACTTCTCCTGAGTGCTTTAGTGCATTGTCCTAAAAAGGTATAGCCCAAAGAAAATTAAGAAAAAATTTACTATATTCCATATTATACTTGCTTGGCAAGAAATACGGTACTACCTAAATTGCGATCCTTTTATCTCTGATTTACTGCCCAAGGTAGGGAATCCACGGTTTAGTCCGGGTGTGCATAATCAAATTTTTAGAAATTGGGCAGCCGCAGGGCTAATTTTTTTAACCCAATTGAAAGACATGGAATCTCCTAGCATGAGCACGTTTGAAAAGCTTAAAGAGCTTTTTCAGCTTCGGAATGCAGATTTCTATGCATACTTACAAGTCAGACATTGGTACACTGAAATAACTAAAGATAGTAATGCCAAATGGACACATTCAGGTATTAAAATGGGTTTGTCCTTATTCAAAATAGGTAAACGTTCTACTAACTATTGGTATAGACTGCTTTTATCTAAAGCTGGCGAATTGAATATTATGGAAATATGTACAAAATGGTGTTCAGATATTCCAAATTTGGATGAAGAGAAAGTAAAGTCTAGCATAACTGCTTTAGAAGAAGCCACACTATCAGCAAACTGGCGTGAAATACATGTGAAAATGCTAAATAGAATTTATATTACACCGTGTAGATTAAATAAATGGTTCCCACTAGCGCAAAATCTTTGCCCGAGATGTTCTTCAATCGAAGCCGACTTGGTTCACATGTTTTGGAGCTGTCCGAAAATTCAGCAATTTTGGAAACTTATAAAACACTGGCTTGGTAAGGTGATAGCTGTACATTTTACAATAGAGCTTCAACATATAATCTTTTTAGTAGATAATCGAGACAAAATATACAATACGGAGTTCATTAATACAACAATTTTAGGGGGGAGATACCTCATTCTTAAAAACTGGAAGAAGAAAAGGGCCCCTACTATAAATAACATTCCTACTCCAATCTCAATGTATAATTGAGCAGTTTGATACTATAAATAATACAGATAGGCAGCAAAATAGATTTGTTATAAAGTGGTTGGATTTTATTAAATTTTATAAAAATAACCATGTTCAGAGACAGTTTTTCACGCCTTTGCATAATATGGGATTAGACATCTAGATTCTCGGGCTCGTGACACCCTTCGGTTCCTGAATTAATACCATTGCTCTCCCTCCTCTTTTTTTTCTCTCTCTTTCTTTTTTCTCTTTTCCTCTTTTATTTTTGTATCTTCTCATTACTTCTCTTTTAAAGAAACGTACAATTGTCTATAGTGGTTAAACTGAACGTGTATAGAAAGATAAGGTCAAGACTACCCCATACTATTACAGCCCCCACTATATAAATGTGTTGTTGATACTGTGGGAGCCCATAGAATAGATTTGATAAGCGAGACGATTTATCTAATTATAAAATACTTTGGATGTAGAAAGAGATTTACCTGAGTATGTTTATTTGGTGTTTTTTTTTTCCTTTTTTTTGTTATTGTATGCTCAGGATGGAAAGTGGTACATGATCTGCAATGTATATTTATTATGTTAACCCATGATGACAGTTCCTTTGATGTATGGTGCGACCTTATCAATAAAAAAACAAAAAACACTATAAGAAACAAAAAAAGGCTGCAGAAAACATTATGTGTGTGTACAAGGATTCATTGTAGAGGAGTTGCAAACAGAAAGTTCAAGGCTGCAGAAAACAGGACTGGTTTTGACACTGGAATGTATAATAAGAGCTGCAAAGTTAATTCCAAGCACAGATGATTTCTTGAATGCAGACTAGACACAAAGACTGTGAGTAGTACAGTTCAAACTGAAGTTGTCAGCAAAATATAATACAGCAGTTTATAGGGAGTTGAAAATGACATAGATATCCACTTTATGCAGAGTGATACAAGTACCTTGTGCAGCAGTGTTAAATTTTGCAGAGCTGATATATATCCACTTGCATAGCTTGTGCACAAATACAGGAAGCAGATACAAAGAAGTTAGAACTGAAGCAGGTAAACTCAGAGGAATCAGGTACCTGCAAAACAAGATGAATACCAGATGAATGATCCAGGGCAGGTTGCATATACAAATGCAGACACAGGGGCCTATTTATCAAAGTTGTCTGCAAGACCTCCCTGAATGCGGAGAGCAATATGCTCTCCGCATTTAATATTGCACCAGCAGCTCACAATAGCTGCTGGTGCAACGCCGCCCCCTGCTGACTCGCGGCCAATCCGGCAGCAGGGAGGTGTCAATCAACCCGATCGTATTTCCGGCGATTCCTGTCCGCCTCATCAGAGCAGGCGGACAGGGTTATGGAGCAGCAGTCTTCACACGGCCCTTCAAGCTCCGTTCGGAGCTTGATAAATGTGCTCCAATGGCTGTAGACATCCAAATAACAGAGATTAGAATATGGCAGTTGCATAAACAGTGATAACCTATGCTAATGGAAGGAATAGGCCTCTGAACAAGCCTTATAAATAATTCAGGTAAACTGGTGAAACCAATTAGACCGACAGGCAGCTCAGCAGTGAATGAAACTCCCACAGAAAGGTGATTGACAGATGCAGAAATCTAATTGAACAAGAAAAAAGCTCTCCTAACCCTTTAAGTGCTAAGCACTTTCCCACCTGGGTGCTAAGATTTTTTAAGGTTTGTTTTATTTTTGAACAAAATTTTAACTTTTTTTTTTCCCCCAGACCCCCAAGACTTACACTGTTGGACAAAAGGTTAGGTGATTACCTTTCCAATGGTGAATACCTTTCTGTAGCTGCTTAGATGCCTGATATACAGGCTTCTAAGCAGCATGCCCCCTGCTCCTATACTTAACATTGTTAAGTATAAATAAAGTTGCGCGGTGACGTCATCACGTTATTGTGCGTGACATTACCACGCAAAATGGGAAGCCCCAGGGATGCCTGTCACTCTACAGGCACGATCCCCGGGGTAGGAGCGGATAGGAGCCCCCAGATCTCCCTCAAGGTGGGAGAGTGCTAGTGACTTCATTAGCACTCAAAGGGTTAAAGGCACAAAGTGGTCGATTTATCAAAACCTGCCTATGACTGCAGGTTCTCACAAGAGAACCTGCAGTCCGTATTTAACAAGCAGCACTCATCAGACCGCTGCTTCCCTAACCTTTCGCCACCTCTTAGATGACGAATTTCAATCTCCCCGGTAATTGGCTGTGCGCAGACAGGGGGCGGGATTGCACATGAGCCCAAAATAGCGATTGTTTGCAATGCTGAATTCCGGCAGTGGAATTCAGCCTGCGCTCCCCTGTCCGCTGCAGCTTGATAAATGGACCCCAAAGCATCCAACATAATGTCTTGCAAAAAGGAGCTTCTTAAGGGGACAGCAACAGTACTGGTGAGCCAGGCAAGTCATGACACACACTTCCTCATGCTGTCAGACTTTCCCCTAATCTGTTCTCCTTTGAACGCTCCCTAAAGACATTTTTGTTCAGGGAAGCCTATCAGCCAACTCAGTAACAAATTAATTTCACTTGCCTTATAGTTGCCCACAACTAACTCCGCACTAACATCATTCTCACCTTTGCAGTCACCACCTCGTGTTTCTCACTGTCCTACTCATCTAGATTGTACGTTCCCATGGGAATAGGGTCCTCAATTCTTCCTGGATTTTTTTTTATACATTTTGTCCTGTGTCTTAAAAATATTGTATCATTGTAGTACTTTTATCTTTTGTACCCATGGACAATGCTGTGGAATTTGTTGGCGCTTTATAAATAAAGAATAATAATAATATAAACAGGGTTCTTCAGCTTTAGTTCTCAGAGGCCCACTAACAGACCAGACCTGCAGAATGCGCTGAACAACAACAAAGGAGATGTTTCAGCTGCTCATACCCTGTGCTTTTTCACAATAATCCTGAAAATCTGTTGTCATGATACAATCATGTGGAGTAGTCGATACCTGGATTGGCTACCTGGCAGAGGTGGTATTGTGTCCTCAGCCTGGAAGAGGTTAATGTGAATTGCCTTGTTCTGTGTGTGAAAACTGCTTTCAGAAAAGCTGTAAGCTGAGAGCCCCCTCCCCCCCCCTCCTTAGTAGTGTAACTGTGTGTAGGAATGCAGAACGCTCCTCCCCTTGGAGACTGATAGTGGGAGCTAAGACTTGTTTGCATTGGTTGGACTCATTGTAAATTATAACCAGGGCATTGTCTTTGACAAGACAAAGAAAGTTTGGTTTTAAATATGTAACAGAAAGACTTGGTGGGCAGAACTGCCCTGGGGACCAAAGCCATCAACATCATGAGCAGCAGTTCTCCACATATCTAATGGAACTTGGTAATAAGTTAGATATTGTGTGTAATTCTTTCCATGTCCCATTTTCTTTTTAAAGAACTGTAGCTTTGCAATTGTATGTTATTTTGAATGTCTTTATAATTTCGCACTGTGTAACCTGTATTGATATTTTGTTATTAAACACGAAGAAAATCTCATTCTGTCTTTTTGGCTCTAATATCCAAATTCACACTCCTGTTGAGACAAGGTTAAAGGCACGTTACCTAATTGTTAAATAGTGTGAGTTTTTAGGGGTTTCCCAAAACTCACCTTTAATTTAAAAGTTTTGGTGGTGGCAGCAGGGAAATTGCTAATTAGAGCAGTGTGGACAAGATTTGGGGACTAATGAGGTATCCCTTTTAAGGTCCTTTTGCAGAGTTGCAAGGTTAAGGGAACCAGAGCTGTGTGCCATTAACCCCTTCATGCCCACACCCCTCTATTGTAACGTTGAGAAGGTTTGATTTATCACATCTGTCCTGTTAGTGGATCCTAAAGAATGGAATTGAAGAACCTTGTTCTTGACGGTCTCTACATATTTTTCACTACTCCAGGCTCTATCACTTTTAACATCTCAACCTACTGATAGTTATGTAACCTTCTATAGCATAATCTAAAATGATACATATTTGTGCCTTCAATTTTTTAAAGCCCTTCATTTCACTCTTTTAGCTCTGTCTTTTCTAGATTAGAGAACTGGACATGTACATGAGACTGCTTGCATGGTGCTCCTCTATATTTTTGAGGGTTCTATAATACTGAACAGTAACACTTAGCATCTAAGCAACCTCAGTTAACCCAAATGAAAAAATACCTTTCTCACCAGTCTGCACTGTTAGCTTTTTTAGTAGCTCTATTAATTCACACATGTAGCCTGGATGCATCTTTAACTTGCAAGGATTACCACTTGAAAACAAGCATTAGTCTTTGTTCATTCTGGCACATCATAAATTGATGTATTCACTTTTTATAAAAAGCCTGGCTTCCTTCTTTTTCAATTCCTGTAAAATGGCTTTTTTTTTATGGAGAGAGCAGCGATTCTTGTTGTTCTCTTTGTGGGTTGCTAGGCAACTCCCTACCTGAGAGTCCTCACTAACAGATATTTACATGTTCTCAACAAAGCTAGAGAAGGAAAAGCTTACGGATTGAACTAAGAAGCAGACATCAGTCACAGCTTTTTCCTATGATGCTCAGTATAAATGCACTTCTCTCACATTACAATTGAATTAACTACCAAAGCAATTTTTTTAGATGAATGGATACATAGGTAGCTATATAGAGGATTAGTGAAAACTTTTAGCTCTATATAACTTTATGGGTGAATTTGTAGTGCAGCTGTAGTTTAATTAATTGCTCCATTATAAGCTTTTTTTAATCAAATGCTTTGGATTGGATTAACTTTATATATATATATATATATATATATATATATATATATATATATATATATATATATATATATATATTCATTCTCACTGGTAATAACTATAAAATTAAAAATACAAAATGTAAATCAGTTGAGTAGGTTTTCAGCTAACAAACATTGGAACTGCTCTTGTGGGGAACTCCATTTGGAACTATAAGTTATTTTTGTAATTTTCTATAAAAAAACAAAATGATTGTATATTTTTGCTTAGCATTTGTTGCAGAGATAGATTAAAGGGACACTAAACCCACATTTTTTCCTTCATGATTTAGATAGAGCATGCAATTTTAAGCAACTTTCTAATTTACTCTTTTTATACATTTTTCTTTGTTCTCTTGCTATCTTTATTTAAAAAGCAGGAATGTGATGCATAGGAGCCGGCCCATTTTTGGTTGAGAACCTGGGTTATGCTTGCTTATTGGTGGGTAAATGTAAACCTCCAATAAGCAAGCGCTATCCATGGTGCTGAACCTAAAATGGGTTGGCTGCTAAGATTTACATTCCTGCTTTTAAAATAAAGATAGCAAGAGAACGAAGAAAAATTGATAACAGGAGTAAATTAGAAAGTTGTTTAAAATGTCATGCTCTATCTGAATCATTAAAGAAAAAATTTGGGTTCAGTGTTCCTTTAAGGAACCAGGGGCAAGATTACATATATGGCGCAGGCTGCAGCACAACTGCTGAAACCCACGCCGCCCGTAATTTCACCTTGCACATCGGGGTATCACATAAACCCCGCCAGCAGTTCATAAAGTGCTGTAAGTCGGATAAACTAGAGATGTCCAGAAATTAGGGTAAATACAAATTTCTGGAGTTGCCAGTGACTTACGGCACTTTAGAAACTGCCAGCGCCTAAGAAAATAAAAAAAAAAGTCAAATCTCACTTAAAAGTCTAACCCGACTCCCAAAAATAAACCCGACACGTAAAACCCCTATATCCGCCATCAAACCCACATCAGAACTAATAATAAAAGTATTAACCCCTAAACCGACAACCCCCCACAACGCAATAAGCCTAAACTATTAACCCCTAATCTGCCATTCACCCACATCGCGATTTACCTAGTAAAAGTATTAACCCCTAATCCACCATTAACCCACATCGCAATAAACCTTATAAATCTATTAACCCCTAATCCGCCAAACCCACACAATGCAATAATCCTAATAAAACTATTAACCCCTAAACCACCAAACCCACACAACGCAAATAACTATCGGCCAGATTACTAGTTTTGCGTTATGAGCGGCTCGGTACTAACTTGCAAGTTATTTCCACCGCTCACCTCCCTATAGCGCTGCTATTACAGGTTTGCAAAAACCCGGCGTTAGCAGGCAATATGGCAGCATTGAGCTCCATACCGCACACAAATACCAGCGCTGCTTTGAGCTGGTTTTATGTGCTCGTGCACGATTTCTTTTCTTCATAGACATCAATGGGAAGAGCCGGCTAAAAAAAGCCTAACACCTGCAATAAAGGAGCATAAAGGTCCGTAACGCAGCCACATTGATTCCTATGGGGAAAGAAAAGTTATGTTTACATCTAACACCCTAACATAAACCCCGAGTCTAACGCCCCTAATCTGCTGCCCCCGACATCGCCGACACCTACATTACACTTATTAAACCCTAATCTGCTGCCCCCAATGTCGTCGCTACCTACATTACACTTATTAACCCCTAATCTGCTGCCCCCAATGTCGCCGCCACTATACTAAAGTTATTAACCCCTAAACCTAACCCTAAGTCTAACCCTAACCCTAACGTAACCCTAACACCCACTAACTTAAACATAATTAAAATAAATCTAAATAAAAATTACAATTAATACCTAAATAATTCCTATTTAAAATTAAATACATACTTACCTGTAAAATAAAACCTAACCTAGCTACAACATAACTAATAGTTATATTGTAGCTATCTTAGGTTTTATTTTTATTTCACAGCTAAGTTTGTAATTATTTTAACTAAGTAGACTAGTAAGTAAATAGTTATTAACTATCTATTAATTACCTAGTTGAAATAAATACAAAATTAACCTGTAAAATAAAACCTAACCTGTCTTACACTAACACCTAACATTACACTGCAATTAAATCAATTACATTAATTAAATACAATTAACTAAATTACAAAAAAATAAACACTAAATTACACAAAATAAAAAAGAAATTATCATATTTAATCTAATTACACCTAATCTAATAGCCCTATCAAATTAAAAAAGCCCCCCCAAAATAAAAAAAAAACCCTAGCCTAAACTAAACTACCAATAGCCCTTAAAAGGGCCTTTTGCGGGGCATTGCCCCAAAGAAATCAGCTCTTTTACCTGTAAAAAAAATACAATCAACCCCCTCATAAGTCAAAGGTCACTTTTATAATTTCTTTATTGAAAGACAAGGTTCTAGCCTGGGTCTCTCCCCTTTTGGAACAGGGCGCTTAACTCCTGAACGATGCTGATGCCTTCATTTCTGCTTTAACTTCTGTGTTGGGGACCTCCGGCCGCACTTCTGCTGCAGAGTACTCTCTCTTGGATCTCCGCCAGAGCAATAGATCTGTGGCACAATACGCCATTGAGTTTCGCACCTTGGCACTTGAGACCAGTTGGGATGGCAGTGCTCTTAAGGCGGCCTTTAGGAGAGGCTTGCATGAGCGCATCAAGGATGAGCTTACTTATCATGATGTTCCTTCTTCCCTGGATGAATTCATAACACTTTGTATCAGTCTAGAGTCTCGCTTTCAGGAGAGACAAGCTGAGAGAGACAGAACTTGTAGAACCCTTCCTACTTGTCCAGTCTCTAGACTATCCTCTTCCCCTTCAGCACCTCCAGTTACCTCTGTAGAGGAACCCATGGATCTCTCCTCCCTCAAGCCCACAGAATCTGAAAGACAGAGAAGGAGGAGATTGAGACTGTTTCTATTGTGGTTCTAACTCACACCAACTAAAGAATTGTGATATTCTGCTGAGAAATGCCAATGCTTAGAGGATAAAACTGGGGTACCTCTAAGCATGGTCTTTACTATATCCCCTCACTTCTCGGATCCTGGTACCTGTTACCCTTACCTTCCTTCAGAATTCTGTCCACGCTTAAGCCTTCATTGATTCAGGGGCAGCTGAACATTTTCTTGATCACAGTTTTATGATTCAGACAGGGTTGCCTCTTCTGCAGAAAAAAATAATGTCTCAAAATAACTACTCTCGAAGGCACTCCCCTTGGATCAGGGTTAATCCATTTCGAATCTGCACCCGTAACCCTTACTGTGGGAGTCCTTCATACCGAAGAGTTGCAGTTCAATGTCATTCATTCCCCAGCACAGCCTGTCATCCTTGGTCTTCCTTGGCTTTGTATACACAACCAGCAATTCGACTGGACTAAGGGACAGTTGGCCTCCTGGGGTACTTTCTGCTTCTACTCCTGCCTGGCTAAGGTTACTCCTCTGCACCACATCCCCATAGCCAGTCTACTGACTTTTTCAAGTCTTCCCTCAATATACACAGATTTTAAGGATGTGTATGAAAAGAAAGCAGCTGATGTGCTGCCACCCCACCATCCTTACGACTGCAAAATTGACCTCTTTCCTGGAGCACCACTTCCTAAAGGGAGGACTTATCCACTCTCCAAAGCTGAAACCAAGGCCATGGAGGACTATATTCAAGAGAACCTAGCTAAAGGTTTTATTCGCCTTTACTCTTCTCCATCAGTAAGAAGGATGGTGGGCTCAGACCCTGTATCGACTACAGAGCCATAAACAACATTACTATCAAGAATCACTATCCAATTAACTCCAAAATGCTCGCTACTTCACTAAGTTCGATCTACTTGGGGCGTACAATCTTATTCTTATATTCCCAGGACATGAATGGAAGACTGCCTTCAGCACAAGATCAGGGCATTACAAATACCTTGTAATGCCTTTTGAGCTGTGTAATGTCCCTGCAGTCTTTCAAGCATTTGTCAACAACGTCTTCTATGACCTCCTCAATCGCACTGTTATCATCTACCTGGATGATATCCTTATTTTTTCCTCCACCCTTGAGGGGCATCATGAAAATTCAGACAGGTACTTCTTCTCCTCAGAGACAGTTCTCTGGTAGCCAAACTGGAGAAATGTGAGTTTGATCAAGTTCAGATCCAGTTCATTGGTTATGTCACCTCGAAGGAAGGTTTTGCCATGAATCCTTGTAAGCTCACCATTCATTAAAGGAGCTACAGAGATTCTTGGGGGTTTCCAATTATTAACACAAGTTTATAAAGAACTTTTCCCAGATAGTTGCTCCACTCACTGAGTTTACTAAACAGAACAAGGACTGCAAAAATTGGCCTCCTGAAGCCATGGATGCCTTCTGTCATCTGAAAAAGGCCTTTTATTCTGCTCCTGTGCTCCGTCATCCTGATCCTGACCTGCAGTTCACTTTAGAGGTTGACACCTTTGAGATAGGAGCTGGAGCAATCTTAACCCAAAGTGATCCTTCAACCTCCAAGGTGCACCCTGTAGCCTTTTTCTCCAAACGCTTTACTCCAGCAGAGAGGAATTACAATATGGGTAATGGTGAACTCTTAGCCATTAAGATGGCCTTGACTGAATGACATCATTGGCTAGAGGGTACTGCCAACCCCATTCAAATTCTCACTGACCACAAGAATCTGACATACCTAGAGACTGCTCATCAACTCAATCCTGGACAGGCCAGGTGGGCCTTGTTCTTTTCCCGTTTTAACTTTGTGGTCTCTTATCTTCCTGGGACCAAAAATAAAAAGGCTGATGCCCTTTCCCGTCAGTTTCCTCAGTCTAGTGATTCCTCTGAAGCTCCTATTGAACACATCATACCCCCTCCTATGTGGTTGCTCAACTTAACACCTCTCTTCTTCAAAGACTGCAACGTGCCCAGACTAGAAAGCCTCCTGAAACCCCTGCGGCTCCCGATGTCTTCTTTGTACCTCTGAAACTACACACCCGTGTGGTATCCTGGGATTTCATGAAAGTAAACTTTTAGGACATCCTGGTTTGACAAGAACTTTTAAGCTTCTTTCCCAACATGTATGGTGGCCTACCATGAAGGCTGATGCTCAGGATTAAGTGAAAGCCTGCACGACTTGTGCTGCCAATAAGACTCCCTGATCCTTACTCCCTGATCCTTACTCCAACCGTTGTCCATTCCCAAACAACCTTGGACGCACATAACAATGGATTTCATTGTGGACCTCCCTCCTTCTGAGCATCATACAGTTATCTGGGTTGTGGTGGATCGATTTTCCAAATTGGCTCATTTTGTACCCCTAAAGAAACTGCCATCTGCCCAAGAATTATCATCTCTTTTTCCGTTACATGTGGTACGACTACATGGCATTCCCGTGAATATTGTTCCAGACAGAGGTCCACAATTCATCTCTACCCTTTGGAAAGCCTTTTGCAAATTAATTGGAAACACTGTTTCCTTGTCTTCTGGCTTCCATCCTCAGACTAATGGGCTGACAGAGAGTGAATCAGGATCTTGAAGCCTATCTCAGAACTTTTGTTAATACTCTCCATACCAACTGGTCTGAATTGTTACCCCTAGCTGAGCTGGCAAAGAACACTCATTGGCACTCTTCTCTAGGATGTTCTCCATTTCAAGCCACAGCAGGTTACCAACTTCATGTCTTTCCTCTTTCTGCTCAGTCCACAGGGCTTCTTGCTGCAGACCGACACGTTACTTACCTCACTACTCATTGGCAACGTATTTGTTCTTAGTTACATTTAGCTGTCTTTACATACAAGAGGTTTGCTGATCATCATAGAGCTCCTGTTCATGCCTTTTCAGTAGGTGAACATGTTTGGGTCTCTACTCGACATATTCATCTACGCCAACCCAGTCACCTCCTGTTGCCTACATAGTGGCCTTGCCCAGAACCCTGTGCATACACCTAGTCTTCCACATCACACTACTCAAGCCCTACATCAGGAACAGATATACTCAGCTCTGACCTCCTCCGCTCCTGATCCATGGTAACCCTGAGTATGAGGTTGCTAAGATCCTGAACTCCAAATACAGGCACAGGCAACTACAGTACCTTGTGCATTGGAAGGGTTACTCTGTGGCAGTTTGTTCCTGGGTTCCTGCCTGTGATGTACATGCTCCATCTTTGGTCTCCAGATTCCATGCTACTCATCCTTTGAAACCGATTCTGGTTCCTGGAGGCAACCTTTGAAGAGGTGGCTATGTCACACTGTGCCGCTCTGGATGTAGCCAGGTACGCGTCGGTTGTTGCTCTGGCTGTTGCCAGGGAGGCAGCGGTTCCTGTGAGCGTGCAGCAATGACGTTATCGCCGCATGTCTCTCCCTCTCTGAAGCCAGTCCGGATCTCCTGTGGTGTGAATCCTGCGCCTACTTAAGTGCTTTATTTACTATCTTCACTGCCCAAGTATAGGTGTTTCTTAGTGTGCTCCTGGGTTTTGTATTACTTTATGCTGGACTATTACACTGTTGCTGAACTCTGCCGGTCTGAGCACTCTGCCTGCTTAACCCCTGAACTGCTATATTCCTATACTGTTGCTGAAATCTGCTTGTCTGACCACACTGCCTGCTTAACACCTGAACTGCTGGATTGCTATACTGTTGCTGAACTCTGCCTGTCTAACCACTCTGTCTATTTAACCCTTGAACTGTTGGATTGCTATACTGTTACTGAACTCTGCCTGTCTGTTCCTTCTATTGGTTCACCTGTGAACTGCTATACTGCTGGATTGTCTTCCTGTTGCCGCCAAGGACTACCCTGCCTACTGTGAGTACTGCTTTCCTCATTTTACATACTCTCTCTGCTCTCGTATATTTCCTATCATTCCACTTGACGCCAGGATAAGAAGACTACTGGCCAAGTTTGGTCTGATAGAGGAATATCCCATGAGCATTACAGAATGCCCTTTTAAGGGCAGTAAAAGAGCTGAATGCCCTTTTAAGGGCAATGCCCATACAAATGCTCCTTTAGGGGCAATGGGTAATTTAGGTTTTTTTAGTTTTAGGTTTTTTTATTTTGGGGGGTTTGGTGGGTGGAGGGTTTTACTGGTGGGGGGGGGACTTTTTTTAAATGCAAAAGTGCTGTTTAACTTAGGGCAATGCCCTACAAAAAGTCCTTTTAAGGGCTATTGTTAGTTTATCATTAGATTAGGGGGTGTTTTTATTTTGCGGGGGCTTTTTTATTTTCATAGGGATTAGGTTTAATTTTTTTATTTTGGATAAGTTTGTTTATTATTTTCTGAAATGTTAGATTTTTTTATTTTTGTAATCTTAGATTAATTTAATTTTTTATTTTTTTATTTTTAAGTAATGTTAGCTTTATTTATTTATTTATTTATTTTTTATTGAAGTTGTGAGAACATGTAACATAAAAGATTCGTCCATAGACATGAATAACATAGAAATAAGATATACACTGTTATACACAAACATTACCAAATAACAGATAGGTTGCGTCTTTAGACATCAATTCTGTGCTCTTGTAGAACAATATGTACAGGTAATTGTTATCAGAATAATAAAGTGTATGTAGCTAGGGAAATGGAGGCGCTATGACCATAAAGTATAGAGCTATGTCTTGTATTTGAATTGTTTGTGTGAAGATAAGGACATCTACAATGTGAGATAAACATATAGAAGTGAAATCTCAGATCATGTTTGACTAATGTGGCAGAGAAGAGTTTGGACTCAATATAATGAAACCTCAGTTTTATATTATATAAAAAGAAAAATGTTCCCCACAGTGCTATAAAGGACACTCTTGGGTCTAGCTAATCTAATGAAATTGAGGCGTGGGGAGTTAGCTTTTGTCTTGGCCACTCGGACCAAAGTATATAGGGGAGGGGGAGTGAGTTCAGTGGACAGGAGCCACTCTGAGTGGAGAGGAGGAGGGGGGGGCAGAGCCTTCTAGGATAACAGAGCCATGTGGTGAAGGGAGTGAGAGAAGGTCATGTGGTATGAATGGAGGGGTGGATATTTCTAAGGATAGGCATCTGTAGAGAGTTAGGAGAATATTGGGTTAGGGGAGAAAGTGAGCCATTAAGGAGTATGGGTAATTCTATTAAATCTATAGTGGAAGGTTCACTTATCCTATATATGCTAATGAGCAGATGAGCTAGGAAGGGTGGGTAAGGATCAAAGAGCAGGAGGCTGTGACTATATTGTGTTTTGGGATAAGGTCTTGTAATGGGGCGGGGAGGAGGTACTTAGAAGTACCCCTCTATGATGGGACAAGAAATGGCGATGGAGTAGGAGATAGGGTGCAGTTATTAGATAATTAATGGTAAAGGGGTTATAGACCTACTTGTAAGTTAGGGCCGTATTAGATAAAGGGACTTGTTATGGCCGTAGAAAGAACACATAAATCATAGAAATATTATTGGACCTGGGGAACAAATAACATTTTGGTTAACCATAATAAAACAGTTAGGGTATATTCTCAAGTCCCCTGAAAAATAGCTTAGGTGAGTCTAATGTATGTTTAGCCTGAGATTACGAAAATAACATTCTATGAACTGAAAATAAGATCCAAATAGAAAACATTAATACAACAAAGACACCTTTCTAAACATGTTCACCAAAGTGTTTAAATTCACATAAATCTATCAAGGGAAGCTAGACATATATAGCTGGAACCTCTATGTGCTGCATTCCCTGCGATAAGACAGGGTGTCTCTGCATCCGTGTATACTAAGCTATCAGTATGAGACTAAGGGGATAAGTAAGATATACCATTATATGTAGGAAAGTCCAAAGTGTAAGCTAGGGTCTACATTACAGTGAGGAACTTATCTATATCATTATACACTACGCTCATAACTGCTTTGAAATGTGACCTGGGTTGTAATCTGGCCAGGTATTAGTAAGGAAAAGGTAACCAGTTCAGCTAATCTCCACCCCTAGATAAGTGAGTTGTATTTGGACCTTAGAAATATATAGTGCATGGGAATATGAGGCAACTGCAAATGGCTCATTTATATGGTAAGCACTATAACTCCAAAAAAGAAACATACAAGGCTATTATATAAATTGCTATTAGTCTACTATATTTACTAAAGCATGTCCATTGTTTAGGTGTCATCTCTCAGTATAGTAGTATCACGCCGCGCAGTTCTAGCCGTTGCTAGGGGGGCGGCGTCTCCTTCCCTGGGGCAGTGTCGGCTCAGATGCGTGTGGCGCTGACGTCATCGCTGCATGCTCCTGATGCCGGTCAGACCTCAGTGTTGCGCGAATCCTGCACCTATTTAAACTTTCCACAAACGATCTGTCACTGCCCAAGTATAGGTGTTACTTTGTGTACTTCTGGGTGTGACAGATCGTTCTTTCAAAGTGCCTAAATACCGTTACTGAACCTGCCTGCCTGACTACTCTCCTGCCTTAACCCTTAAACTGCTGGATTGATTACTGTTGCGGAACCTGCCTGTCTGATTACTTTACCTGCCTTAACCCTTAAACTCCTGGATTGATTACTGTTGCTGAACCTGCCTGTCTTACTACTCTCCTGCCTTAACCCTTAAACTGCTGGATTGATTACTTTTGCTGAACCTGCCTGTCTAACTACTCTACCTGCCTTAACCCTCAATCTGCTGGACTGCTTTACTGTTACCAAAACCTGCCTGTCTGATCATTCTAGTGGTTTATCCTTGGACTGCTTTGCTGTTGCCAAACCCTGCCTGCCTGACCAGTCTAGTGGTTCATCCTTGGACTGCTCTGCTGTTGCCGCTGGGGACTGTCCTGCCTGTGGTGATTGCCGCCTTCCTCATCTCACTAACTTTCTCTGCTCTGGGATATTCCCTATCATTCCGGCTCGACGCCGGGATAACAAGACTACTGGCTGAGTTTGGTCTGATAGAGGAGTATCCCACGAGCGTTACAAGTAGAGGGTTATATTTAGCATATCATCTCCTAGGAACTATATGAAGAATATTCTATTACGCTCAAAATAAGTTAAGATTACATGAATTAGTGAGATTATAAGATGCCGTCCCGGCCGCAAACAGCAAAAGTATAGTACAAAGTATGATATTGTAACCAAGCAATTGAATAGGTAAAGTCTGATATACATTAATCAAAAGATCCCGGAGATGAAAAGTTTGTACTATAAATGACAGTATGCTGAGTAATATTATAATCTTAGCTTGCTTTAGGTATGGCTATATAAGTATCTCTCAACTAGTGTAAAACAATAAGGGTCATGAAAACAAAGCAATGAAATATATCACTTAATGCAAGTATTTAAAATAATACACAATCATAAAAATGGAAATAAAGCATGGAAGCAAAACTTAGCTAGGTGTCACAAATATCTTCATAGACTGTTAAAAATTGAATCGGTATAACCCATAGTGAGCAAATAAACAGATCTTCTACAGATAAGTATAAAGTATATGAACTAAACATTGTTAACATCTGCAAGCTTATATGTATTAATTCCACCTTATCAGGTCTGGCTCCAAAATATAGGCTGATTGTTTATCCAATGCCTGCTCTTGAACAATCCATTTTGTGTGAATTTTGAGCATCCTTATAGAATGCAATACCCCTAAAACAGACAGTTGGTCCTAGATCAAGTTCCCCCTTTCGGTTAGAAAAATTAGTTGTGGAGCAGTTCCATCTGTATATGAGGGGTCAAATCGATAACGTGAACTTCGTATAGACTTTGCTTTGAAGACTTGCCTGTAGTATCCTAGAACAAGTTTAATTAATTAAATAATGACTTAATGTATCAGACAATTTATTAGTGCTAGAGCCGATAGTGCTAGAGCCAGTATATCATTAGACAATCAGTTTGCAGTAATAAATATAGGAGGTTCTAAAGCCTGGGCGGAACTACCATTGGTGCAGCAGGTGCAGTGACACCAGGGCCCAAGTGCTTGTTTGACCCATAGCAGCCAGACTATACATATGTGAGTGCAGAATGTGTGCAATCCTAATGCAGAGGAGCCTTTTATAAGTGCAGGTTGCAGATCTATCTATCCATTCTCAAAATCATTATACAGAGCAGCATGTATGTTATTATTATTGCTTACTGTTGTGAAGTTTTGCCTCTCTCTTGGTTAATATTACATTCATATAACTTTTTTGAGACTTCCATAGAAATAGAATTTCCTCTTTTAAATTAGGGGTCAAATGACCCTGCAGTTAAATCATGGCTGATGTTACTGATGCAGAGGGTGCTGAATCTGTGTCAGCCAAAACTAAATATATACAGCCCTCCCACAAAAAAGCAATGCAAAATGTCAAAGTATGCCTAGATAAAAAAACAGACTAAAAAGATTTTAAAAAGGCATAAAAAAATATGTTGTTAGATCATTAAAAAAAATAAAAGGTTAAAACGAGTGTAAAAATGTTTATAATGATATGGAATATGATTGGTAAGAATTCTGAAAGCAAAACATCTCTTCTGTTGAGTACATGCAATGATAAAAAACTTTTTTGATCACTTAATTAAACAAAGCTATGACCTACTCAATGAAGTCCAGTAAGAACTGCAAGGTCCCACAAATAATTTTAGAAAGGTAAATTTTAGCTTGAGAACCGTTTATCTTGTTAAACTGGGTTGGATATGAAGGGCAAGGCATGTACAATAGACAAGACATAAAAAGTCAATTAAAGGGATATGAAACCCTAATTTTTTTCTTTCATGTTCAGATAGAGCATGCAATTTTAAGCAATTTTCTAGTTTACTTCTATTATAAATCTTTATTCGTTCTATTGGTATCTTTATTTGAAAAAGAAGGAATTTAAGGTTAGGGGCCGCCTCCTAAGCTTACATTCCTGCTTGAAAATAAAGATATCAGTAGAACAAAGAAAAATAATAATAGTAGTAAATAAGAAAGTTGCGTAAAAATTGCATGCTCTATCTAAATTATGAAAAAAAAATTTGGGTTACATATTCTTTTAATGTAAAGACTAAAAATAACCCTATGTGACACTAATCTTATATATCCCTTTCAATATGGTGCTCTCTCCAGTCACATTATAATAAGCAAATATTGTGTTAGTCATATAAAAGGTCTTATCAAAACAGATTCTTATAAATTACTAAAAGAAACAAAAAAATATAACATATTAGAACTGCTGCAAAGACTTAACAATTGAAATACTTTTACCAACTTTTCAAGAGCAGGTAGTCGGGCAGAGTGAAGCATAAATGGAAGGAAAAACAACTTTAATATTCTTTAATGTTTGTGTGAGGAATCTTGATAATTTTCTATCCCTTACAGCAACTGGCAAGTTAACTCAGCGTAAAACCATTTAAAAACAAACATTATAAAAACATGAACTGATGAGAAAATATAGAATTAGAACTTAAGGAAACAGAAAGATAGGTTAATATAGGTTGTAAGCACCCCTAAATAGTAATGGATTTTGGGTCTGAAAACCTCTAATCACACTGCAAAATAGAATACTTTGAGATTAATATTTTGGCAGTGATTAGAATGGATGTTTGCTTGTCCTGACTGACTCACCAGTTGTATCCGTGTGTAGAGAAGCATATAAGAGAGGCTAAAATGATGTATTTAGCCCCTTAGTAGGAGTAAAATACATAGCTATATATTCCAGTGAAAGAATCCCAGGGGTTCTTAAGGGGGAGCTTCATATTCAAGTCATTCATATTATGTCATGTTTTCAAATGGGTTGACACCACATAGATTCACTATAAGACCTCAGCAGTGGTACTCAACTCTTTCAGAAAACACTTCTGAAACATTTTTAATTTTAAATAAAGGGACAGTCTAGTCAAAATTAAACTTTCATGAGTCAGATAGGACATGCAATTTTAAACAACTTTTCAAATTACTTTTAAAATCAAATTTGCTCTGGTCTCTTGGTATTATTTGTTGAAAGCTAAACCTAGGTAGGCTCATATGGTAATTTCTAAGCCCTTGAAGGCCGCCTCTAATCTCAGTGCATTTTGACAGTTTTCACAGCTAGACTGTGTTAGTTCATGTGTGCCCTATAGATAACATTGTGTCACGCTGCTCTGACTGTTGCCAGCGACGCAGCGCTTGCTGCTCTGTCCGTTGCCAGGGAAGAGTCGGCTCCTGTGTGCGTGCGTCGGTGACGTCATTGCCGCACGTCTCTTCCCCTCTGAAGCCGGTCAGGATATCCTGTGGCACGAATCCTGCGCCTATGTAAATTGCTCACTTCCTACCTATCACTGCCCAAGTATAGGTGTTACTTAGTGTGCTCCTGGGTGTTATTATGGTGCTCTGACAAAATGCAGACGGACATTTGGCAGATGGACATTTGGCAGACAGCCTTCTGTCAGACGGACATTTGGCAGACGGACAGAATGCCGAAGAATGTTCAGATTTTGGCAGAGGGCAGATACGCTCCAGAATGCTCTGTTCTATTGAGAGCCTCAGGCGCCGCAACTGCCTCTGGGAACCTTACCATGGGTCCCAGCCCACACGTCTTGTAATTCTCTGTTTGGGAAATTATCTATCTATCGCATCTATCTATTTATCTATCTATCAAATCTATCTATCTATTGAATCTATTAATCTATCTATCTAATCTATTAATCTATCTATCTCAAGGCCAGACTGTTATCTGACAGCCACTTGTGTGTTGGCCAAATGTCCGTCGGCTAAAAGTCCGGCCACGGTTATTATACTTTATGCTGGATTGTAATACTGTTGCTGAACTCTGCCTGTCTGACCACTCTGCCTGCTTAACCCCTGGATTGCTATACTGTTGCTGAACTCTGCCTGTCTGACCACTCTGCCTGCTTAACCCCTGAACTGCTGGATTGCTATACTGTTGCTAAACTTTGCCTGTCTGACCATCCTAGTGGTTTACCCCTGAACTGCTGTGCTCCTGGATTTCCTTTTGTTACTGACTCCTGCCGGACCCTGGTCCTTCTATTGGTTTACCCTGAACTCCTATACTGCTGGATTGCCTTCCTGTTGCCGCTAAGGACTACCCTGCCTACTGTGAGTACTGCTTACCTCATTTTACAAACTTTCTCTGCTCTGGGATATTTCCTATCATTCCAATTGCCCCCGGGATAAGAAGACTACTGGCCAAGTTTGGTCTGATAGAGGAATATCGCCTGTGGAGCTATTTATGAGTCAGCACTGATTGGCTAAAATGCAAATCTGTCAAAAAAAATAAAATAAGTGGGCAGTCTGCCGAGGCTTAGATACAAGGTAATCACAGAGGTAAAAAAGTATATTAACCCCTTAACCCAACACAACGTATATATACACACGTCATGCAGTACTTTTCCTATAGTACTGCATGACATATATACGCTGGAGCAGCAGAAAGCTCTAGCAGTCTTGGTCTGTAAAATTACAGTCAAGAGCTGGAGTTTCTGAGTTCATGGCCTCTGCCACATACAGAACTGGAGCATGATCGGTGCTTCAGTTCCATATGAAGGCAAATGCCAGATTGTTACAAACGGTGGGAGAGGGAAGGGATGGGGAGCTTAACTACAGAAAAAAATGTGGGGTGGAGGGTCCATGACTAACAATTGCAGGAACAGCGGGAGGGGGGACCACTATACAACAGAAATTGTAATAAAAATAAAACAAAATACGAAAATATGTATTGCCAGTACTAAAGATGGCTACAAGTAGTGGGTGGGGGGGTTAGAGAGCTATTTGGGGGGGTCAGGGGGTTGTTGGGAGAGTTGAAAAGGATCACTATACTGCAAAAAAATATATATTATTAAAAAAAAACACACCCTTAACTGCATACTGGCAGACTGTCTGCCAGTACCTAAGATGGTGGTGACCAGTGGGGGGTGAGGCAAAGTAGTCTAGCTGCAGACTGGAGCTCCACTCTAGACAGGAAACATGTGACCTCCACTGACTCTAGACAGGAAACATGTGACCTACACTCAAAGCCTTTTTTTTTTTAAATCAACTTTAATGTAACAAACAACCTATAGACAATCATTCTGAAAACGAAACATTTTGCAGCTTTCTTGTTCTTCTTAATGTGTGCTCACAGTGGTTTATGCTGATTGTCATTTAAAAGGTAACCACTGTGAGTGCAAATTAAGTAGAACAAGAAAGCTGCAAATGTTTCGTTTTCGGAATGATTGTCTATAGGTTGTTTGTTACATTAAAGTTGATTTTAAAAAAAAAAGCTTTGAGTGGAGGTCACATGTTTCCTGTCTACAGTGGAGCTCCAGTCTGCAGCTAGACCCTTCTCGGGTGAGAGCGGAAAAGTGAGCTGTTTGGGAGGGAGCAGGTAGGGATCAGAGGGTCAGAGGTGTCAGGTGGGAGGATAATCTCTATACTAAAGCTAAAATTAACCTTACAAGCTACCCAATTATCCCCTTCACTGCCAGGAATAATAGAAGTGTGTTGTGCAGCTGCAATTAGCAGCATTCTAATTACCAAAAAGGAAAGGCAAAGCCATATATGTCTACTATTTCTGAACAAAGGGGATCCCAGAGAAGCTTTTACATTCATTAGTGCCATGATTGCACAAACGGTATGTAAATAATTTCAGTGAGAAACGCAAAGTTTGTAAAAAAGTTAACAATTTTTTTTATCGCATTTTGCGGTAAAATGGTGGCATGAAATCAAACCAAAATCGCCCTAGATCAAAACCTTGGGTTTC
Source organism: Bombina bombina (assembly GCF_027579735.1). Lineage (NCBI taxonomy): Eukaryota > Metazoa > Chordata > Amphibia > Anura > Bombinatoridae > Bombina > Bombina bombina. The sequence continues at coordinate 1,123,320,745 of NC_069500.1, forward strand.
CTATTTAAAAATATATATATATAGTTTTGACAGGTAAATAAAAAAAACATACAAGGCTCTATTTCTGTTTAAATAGAGTGATAGAAAAAATGCTAACAAATTTATAAATAGGAGTAAATTAGAAAGTTGCTTAAAATTGCATGCTCTATCTGAATTATAAAAGAAAAAAATAGGGTTAAGTATCCCTTTAACATATCATATAAGCCATAAAATCATGAAAAAAAAACAACAAAAAGTAAAAAAACCATTCCATTTCTAAAAAGTATATGTGTTACTTCAATTTTCATGCTTCCCAATACCCCTCTTTTAAATTGTCTTCTCCCTCTCTTCAACTTTTCCTTCCCCTTTTTCCACCTATTTAAACTATTTAGGCAACTTTATTTAGTTGTCTAATGGTAAACAAACGGAAAAAAATAAATAAAACATAAATAAAAGGGATTCCTCTCTCCTTAAATTGAAATTTTTGTAACACCTGTAGTTTGTTAAAGGGATGAAGTATTTGTTCCTAAACAGTAAATTCCAGAATTTTAATGTCATTTTACCATTCATTCAATAACCTATTTATAGCCACCTTTGAATCGAGGTTCATGTCAAACTGCTCTATAATCATCTTTTTAAACAATAAAAATTCTGGAGTAGACTTTCCCTTTAACTTTTCATACAACATTCTAGGACTCTTAAAAAATGTTTTTAATCTGTTCACATTATTCTTTAAAGTATAACATTTTTATGCATGCCGAGTTCACCTGAACACAATGGTTTCATGATTTAAAGGGACATGAAACCTAAAAAAAAATTATTTCATGATTCAAATAGAGAATTCAAGGTTTCCTATTTACTTCTATTATCAAATTTGCTTTGTTCTTTTGCTATCTACATAGGTAGCGTGCACATGTCTGGAATTAGTACTCCCATCTACAGGGAGTGCAGAATTATTAGGCAAGTTGTATTTTTGAGGATTAATTTTATTATTGAACAACAACCATGTTCTCAATGAACCCAAAAAACTCATTAATATCAAAGCTGAATAGTTTTGGAAGTAGTTTTTAGTTTGTTTTTAGTTATAGCTATTTTAGGGGGATATCTGTGTGTGCAGGTGACTATTACTGTGCATAAATATTAGGCAACTTAACAAAAAACAAATATATACCCATTTCAATTATTTATTTTTACCAGTGAAACCAATATAACATCTCAACATTCACAAATATACATTTCTGACATTCAAAAACAAAACAAAAACAAATCAGTGACCAATATAGCCACCTTTCTTTGCAAGGACACTCAAAAGCCTGCCATCCATGGATTCTGTCAGTGTTTTGATCTGTTCACCATCAACATTGCGTGCAGCAGCAACCACAGCCTCCCAGACACTGTTCAGAGAGGTGTACTGTTTTCCCTCCTTGTAAATCTCACATTTGATGATGGACCACAGGTTCTCAATGGGGTTCAGATCAGGTGAACAAGGAGGCCATGTCATTAGATTTTCTTCTTTTATACCCTTTCTTGCCAGCCACGCTGTGGAGTACTTGGACGCGTGTGATGGAGCATTGTCCTGCATGAAAATCATGTTTTTCTTGAAGGATGCAGACTTCTTCCTGTACCACTGCTTGAAGAAGGTGTCTTCCAGAAACTGGCAGTAGGACTGGGAGTTGAGCTTGACTCCATCCTCAACCCGAAAAGGCCCCACAAGCTCATCTTTGATGATACCAGCCCAAACCAGTACTCCACCTCCACCTTGCTGGCATCTGAGTCGGACTGGAGCTCTCTGCCCTTTACCAATCCAGCCACGGGCCCATCCATCTGGCCCATCAAGACTCACTCTCATTTCATCAGTCCATAAAACCTTAGAAAAATCAGTCTTGAGATATTTCTTGGCCCAGTCTTGACATTTCAGCTTGTGTGTCTTGTTCAGTGGTGGTCGTCTTTCAGCCTTTCTTACCTTGGCCATGTCTCTGAGTATTGCACACCTTGTGCTTTTGGGCACTCCAGTGATGTTGCAGCTCTGAAATATGGCCAAACTGGTGGCAAGTGGCATCTTGGCAGCTGCACGCTTGACTTTTCTCAGTTCATGGGCAGTTATTTTGCGCCTTGGTTTTTCCACACGCTTCTTGCGACCCTGTTGACTATTTTGAATGAAACGCTTGATTGTTCGATGATCACGCTTCAGAAGCTTTGCAATTTTAAGAGTGCTGCATCCCTCTGCAAGATATCTCACTATTTTTGACTTTTCTGAGCCTGTCAAGTCCTTCTTTTGACCCATTTTGCCAAAGGAAAGGACGTTGCCTAATAATTATGCACACCTGATATAGGGTGTTGATGTCATTAGACCACACCCCTTTTCATTACAGAGATGCACATCACCTTATATGCTTAATTGGTAGTAGGCTTTTGAGCTTATACAGCTTGGAGTAAGACAACCTGCATAAAGAGGATGATGTGGTCAAAATACTCATTTGCCTAATAATTCTGCACTCCCTGTAGTGCTCTTGCTAATGTATAACACTGTTGCAAACCTGCTGCCAAATAGAGAACTAAGAAAAAAATTTGATAATATAAGTAAAATGCAAAGTTGTTTAAATTCACATGTTCTATCTAAATCATGAACGAAAAAAAATTGGTTTCATGTCCCTTTAATTAAAAGTTTTAAAAAATCATTAATATCACTCTTTTAAACAATAAAACTTGTGCAAAATTAAAATATGATCAACATAATTTATAATTGCAATTGACTGGATGTAAAACAAATTATGCAAATTGATATCAAATTGTTAGCTGTACATGTCATAAATCAGTATTATTAAACTGAATTCAGACAGCTTCGCCAGCCATGATCATTGCTGAATCAATTAGATGCTGTGTTTTCATTTTATATTGGCCTCATATGAGTCATATTTTTTGCTTCCATATAGTTGTGGGGAAACCTGTGAGAAGAATTTCAGAAAAAAATAAAAGTTTTTACATCCAGCAAAGTCTATGGGCTAGTTTAGAAGTGACGCACTAATTTATTGCGCGTTTATGGGTGCGCGATAAATAACCAGACATTACAAGTGGCTGGTTATTGCTATCATGAGCTTACGGTAGCAATTAGCACTTAGAAAATTAACCATAAATCAGATATCTGATTAATTTTCTAAATGTCCCCCAATTGGCCCAAAATTTAAGTAGTAGTTTTTTTTTATTAAAAAAATAAATTTGCATTTTTTAAAAATAAAAATCTACTGCATGAAGCAGTTTTTTTTTGGGTTACAAGTGGCGGGTGTGGGCTGTTAGAAAAAAAACAGCACTGAAAATTGCCTTTGCATTGCAGTCTATGGAGAACTGTGTGTTCCCTGTAAATTTATATGTATATGCTTATATACATATGTATTTATATATATAAGCATATACATTTAACATTTGCTACCCATCTCTGTGCGACTTACTCCCTTTGCTGCGCTAGGTTAGGTGAGACACAGCATGAGAATGAGGCTCCCATCTGAGCCTTTGGAAGCCAAAGTGATTTTTTGCGCTAAACTTGTAATCTAGTCCTATGTAGGCTATAGATGGAAAAAAGGACACTGTTTAGAAATAAAGTTCTCTTTATTTTATTAGTTTCTACCCTATAATGTTCTTTTAAATAACATCAGGTAAAGAGAACTTATTTGTTTAATTAGCCAGTTCTAAGATCTAAGTGAATGTCTATATGTCTAGTGATTTTATAGTAAGCTTATGATGTTGCTGTAAAATATTAAGTGTAAATTGCTGTGGCAGAAACATATTTTTAACTCCGTTCTTTCTATCATGAGAAGGTAACAATATGACACTGACCCAAGTCTAGAAATATGGTTTCAAAATGATGAAAAGTCACGTGGAAGGGCAGGTGGCTGACTACAATAGCTCAGTAACATTTCTGTTCTCAAGGTCAAATGGAAATGAAAAGTAGCAGCAGACAATGACAAGAACAGGACAGGGATCAATGGAAAACGAGTTCAATGAAAATTAAAGGTCAGTGAACAGGTAAACACATTCAATATAGTATCCAGTGTAAAATCTTTAGGCAAAGGCCACACTTAAACATTCACACGTATGCTAACATCAATTTAATAGAAACAAGATAATATACAGCAGCAATATTGTCTTCATTTTAGTATAAACTAGAATTTGACAAATACATTTTCCCACATTAGAATGTCCTGGTCTTCTCATGATGTGTAGCCAGGAACAATAGACTCGGAATTATTTAGATAAAATACTGTTACTTGTACTGATATTTATAAGGTTGTCTTCCAACCTTATTGAACATCTGACTAAAAACCTGTATAAATCATTCACAATAGGGACTTATAATTTAGGTACTAATAATTATCTCTGTAAAGTGGAAAGATTTAGCTCATTCATAGCTGAAAACATCAACATATTTGAAATACAGAGCAAGTGTTATGGCACAGATGAAGCAAAACATCCAAATATAGGTCTTTTGTTTGGTAATCTTTTTTTGATAAAAATAGGCTTTGTCTCAAAGTTGAGGCTGACAATACTAGGTTGTTTACCAATAGAAGCTTGGATGAATGCAGGAAATGGCTTGGAGTTAAGGAGAAAATGCTTAAAGGAACAATATACACCAATTTTCGCATAACTGCATGTAATAGACACTACTATAAAGAAGAAAATGCACACATACTGATCTAAAAATCCAGTATAAAACCTTTTAAAAACTTACTTAGAATTAGAAGCTCCAAGTTTAGCACTGTTGATGAGGTTCATCTTGGACACCCAGTGAAAGGGGGTGGGAAACCAGTATGGGCAGACACTCCCCCCTTTCCTGCATATGAAAAAGACAGGTTAGACACACAGGAGCCAGCAGTAGTCTGTAAACAAGCATATATATCTAAAACTTTGGGGCTTGGTTAGGAGTCTGAAAATCAGCACAATGTTATTAAAAAATAAGCAAAACTATCCATTGCTACAAAAACACTCCCAGAGGGGCTATATAAATGTATCATCTACAAAACATTTATGGAAAAAAAAAAATCTAGTCTACAATGTCCCTTTAAAATATATTTTTCTCCTGCTCCAAAGGCACCAACATTTTCCCACTTATTTTGTCAACTTCAAGTAATGTGTGTTAGGTAACCCACAATAGAGACATTTGTGTTGACTATCCAGATAGGGAGCATCCTCAATGTAATTCAACAGTATTCTCTAAGTCAAGGATGAGCACTAATGATACTGACATACCAGTCACTTTCCGAAGTAATTTGACTGCAAACTAAAGTTCAGAATATAATATCAGAAAAGGATGCAGATAATAATCATCTGATAGTGCTGAAAATGCTCCATTAAGCTTGTGTTAAGCAAGCAGAGTTTTTAAAATCTGAAGAAAAAAAAAAATTCTGTCAAAAAATCTAGTACCTCATGGCTTACGTCAGCATGACAAACATCATATAACCATCTTTAAATTGATGACCATGGAAAAATGAGTTTAGAAAGTAAAGTTCTAAATAGCTGAGGGTCATGAGGGTGCCTGGGACTAGGGAAACCCCTATCAGATTCTAAACCATAGACTGAGATAGACCTAAGAACGCAGAGTAATTTGTGGGGAACACAGAGGTCCTGTAAAGGTGTTTCATACATGTCTGTCATTATACCTTAGTACCAGGCCTTACAGAGAAACAATCTCCCTTCCTTTGCACTTCTATATAGATGTTAGGGTACAAAGCAAGGTTGGTAGAAAATTGGTTGAGATCAACCAGTCATAATATTAGGTGGGCTGAACTTGAACACTGATAATAGTAAATTAAGAGATAAACAATTGTAATATGAACTTTGAAATTGAGCTTACCCATGTCGCTCTTCCACTCCACTTATAAATAAAGTCATTAAGTAAAGGCCAGACCCTGTTACATCACTGAACATATTATATGATAAGACAAGTGGATGTTTTGACTCCAAAAAAGAAGAGATGTAAAGTGGTGCGCAAATCTAACCCCTGCACATATACTAATCTGCTCCCATAAAACAGATAAAATGTTTAATATAGAAAAATACAAAAAATAGTATGTATACGTGCGCTGACAGCTAGGGGATATTGGTTAGAATAGGTATATCTACAATGATAAACAATATGTATAGAACAAATCTGTTATTTATTAAAAATAAATCTCATAAAAG